>NW_007377462.1:472584-495978 GCF_000475195.1 Diaphorina citri
TTTTAATCTAATAAAAAATAGCGAACCTATTTTTTTTATATATATATGTTCTAGAAATGTAAACCTTTTTTTACTCCGTAATTTAATTATTCTTATTATCTTCTTTCAGGTTTCGGTCAAGATCTCGGCATCAAGTCGATAGGCAAGCTGACCGCTATCGCTGTCGACTGGATAGCACACAATATCTATTGGACCGTATCAGACAGGTCTGGCAGTAAACCCAAAGGCAAAGTCATGGTGGCACACAACGATGGCAGATATAGACGCTCTCTAGTCAGTGAAAGTAAGTTAAAAAAAACAGTGATATCCCCCAAAAGAACACTTTTGCGTGAAAATTGAATGCCAAGATTTTTTTCTCTCTCTTTTACTAGCCCCTAAATATTGTCTTCATGATGTTGCTGCTGTAGCAAAATAAATTTTGCGCTTTAATGTTGCTAGATTTTTGGTTTGGTTTTTCTTGGGGTGCGGCACCTGTTGTTGATTTATGGAGGTTGCTTATAGAATTGACCACAGTGATATCCCCCAAAAGAACACTTTTGCGTGAAAATTGAATGCCAAGATTTTAGTGTTGCTAGATTTTTGGTCTAGTGTTTCTTGGGGTGCGGCACCTGTTGTTGATTTATGGAGGTTGCTTATAGAATTGACCCAAAAAGCATACGTAGATATAGTTATGGTATCTTTATGAGATTTTTTATTTTAAAGAGGTTTGATAGAGGGAACTGTAACTGCTAAGGTCTTATCTTCCCGAAAGCGAAGAGAGAAGGAAGACAGGATAGAAGAAATCCAGCCGTTCCGAGAACGAACCTTATCTGTTTGAGATAAAATCCGCCTCGAGCGGGAATCGAACCCGCTTAATGTGATTAATTTATTTCAATTCTCTGCCACTCAGATCTCGAATCGCCAAGCTCCATAGCGCTGGACCCGACACTGGGCAAAATGTTCTGGGCGGAAACAGGCGCCTCGCCGCGTATAGAGTCCGCATGGATGGACGGCTCCCACCGCTCTGCCACTCAGATCTCGAATCGCCAAGCTCCATAACGCTGGACCCGACACTGGGCAAAATGTTCTGGGCGGAAACAGGCGCCTCGCCGCGTATAGAGTCCGCATGGATGGACGGCTCCCACCGACGCTCGCTTGTGATGACCGGTGTGCGTCATCCCACCGGCCTAAGTGTGGACGCGGCCATGGACCATACACTGTATTGGGTGGACTCGAAACTGAACACGATCGAGAGCGTCCGACACGACGGACGAAACAGGTGAGACCAACACTCAACTGTATAATATAATTTTTAATATTTTATGTAACAATGCTAGTCAAGACCTCAGATTCTTGTAATCTGATTTTGTACTAATTTATTGTTTAAAAACCTATGGCATGTATTTTTTTAATTTAATGTACAAATAAAGGCTATTACTATTACTAATGCTAATCTTCTTCTTCTTCTTCGCTTTTTCCCGTGTTCAGACGGGGTCGGCGTTTTTCGTCAGCCTCTTATTCAGCCGTAACTAGGGTGTTTGCTTTGGGCTGACATTTGGTTTTGGCTACTAATTTTACGAGGGGATGCCCTTCGCACACAACCTTTGTTATTTCTTTAGCACGGGAAATTTCAGGCTGTTTAAAGTCCCCCAGCCAGACTAACCTGGTCTACTCCCTAGCAGTATAAAGAAGGTAGGTATATTCTATTCAAATTACTTATTCTATTCTAATCTCGACAATTTTCTCCTCTTTCTCCAGACAAACCATTCTCTCTGGCAGTGACAAACTACAGCACCCCATTTCTCTAGATGTATTTGAAAACAACATCTATTGGTTAGCGCGAGACACAGGCTCATTGTATAAACAGGATAAGTTTGGCCGAGGAGTGCCTGTACGTATGGTGTCGATCGATCGTGTCGACAAGGTGTTTTAGAGCTAGAGTGTGTAGGCTCGTATAGAACTAGACGTGCCCTTGAATCGGCTGAATCACTCGTACCCTGACAGGCCAATTTCAGGACTGTAGGGACTACAGAAAACGGATACTCACTCTCGTGGGAGAGGATAGGCTCTGTGAGCATTGTGGTGAACCTGACGATACTATTCTCGATGTGAGGACTAGAAGAACAATAAGTACAAGCACAAGTATAAGTACTGCATCCTATAACACAGGATGTGGATGTACATATTTGAGAACAACATACAATATCATAGAGGGGACTGTAACAGCTGAGATCTTATCATCCCGAAATCGAAGAGAGTAGGAGGACAGGATAGGAGAAGGCCAGCCATCCCGAGAACAAACTTTATCTGTTTAGGACAAAGTTTAGCCGGGTAGGAATCGTACCCGCGGTCTAGCGCTTACAAGGCAGACGCGCTACCAACCAACTAGGCTGGGTTTGTTGACAATTATGAAACACATATAAATAAAAAATATGGCCTTTTACACGAAGAGAAAAATTCCATTCTCCATCACAAAAATCCTTTCGTAGGACACTAAAACAAAACATCCTTTCATTTTCTTCATTGCTTTCAATGTACGAGTATTTTCAATTTTAGAAATTGTTAGGACACATTACAAAAATAAAAAATAAATAAATAACAATGCTAATCAAGACCTCAGATTCTTGTAATCTGATTTTGTACTAATTTATTGTTTAAAAACCTATGGCATGTATTATTTTCATTTAATGTACAAATAAAGGCTATTACTAACGCTAATCTTCTTCTTCGCTTTTTCCCGTGTACAGACGGGGTCGGCGTTTTTCGTCAGCCTCCCATTCAGCGGTAACTAGGGTGTTTGCTTTGGGCTGACATTTGGTTTTGGCTACTAATTGTACGAGTGGATGCCCTTCGCACACAACCTTTGTTATTTCTTTAGTTCAGGCTGTTTAAAGTCCCGCAGCCAGACTAACCTGGTCTACTCCCTATTTAACGTCCCTAGCAGTACAAAGAAGGTAGGTATATTCTATTCAAATTACTTATTCTATTCTAATCTCGACAAATTTCTCCTCTTTCTCCAGACAAACCATTCTCTCTGGCAGTGACAAACTACAGCACCCCATTTCTCTGGATGTATTTGAAAACAACATCTATTGGTTAGCGCGAGACACAGGCTCATTGTATAAACAGGATAAGTTTGGCCGAGGAGTGCCTGTACTTATCTCCAAAGATCTGGTCAATCCTTCAGGTGAGTCAATAAGCACAAGTACAGCATCCTATAACACAGGATGTGGATGTACATATTTGAGAACAACATACAATATCATAGAGGGAATTGTAACAACTGAGATCTTATCTTCCCGAAATCGAAGAGAATAGGAGGACAGGATAGGAGAAGGCCAGCCGTCCCGAGAACAAACTTTATCTGTTTAGGACAAAGTTTAGCCGGGTAGGAATCGTACCCGCGGTCTAGCGCTTACAAGGTAGACGCGCTACCAACCAACAAGGCTGGGTTTGTTGACAATTATGAAATACGTATAAATAAAAAATATGGCTATTTAAACGAAGAGAAAAATTCCATTCTCTATCACAAAAATCCTTTCATAGGACACTAAAACAAAACATCCTTTCATTTTCTTCATTGCTTTCAATGGACAAGTATTTTCAATTTTACAAATTGTTAGGACACATTACAAAAATAGAAATTAAATAATTTTCAATGTAGGTGTACGAATATTTATTGTATTTTCAACTTCAACACATTACAAAATATAATAAAAAAATATTTTTTTTCTCCCCCGCAGGTGTGAAAGCCTACCACGCGCAGCGGTACAACACCTCCGCGCCGAACCCCTGTTCCCAATCCCCCTGCTCGCACCTCTGTCTCGTCATCCCGGGCGGGTACCAGTGCGCCTGCCCGGAGAACGCTACCCCCAAGCTACCCGGAGTGGCGGAGATCAGATGCTCTGCCGCGGTGGAGAGGCCTCGGCCCCTACCCCGGGTGTGCCAGTGCCAGAACGGAGGCATGTGCGCCGAGTCCGAAACCGGCGATCTGACGTGCAACTGTCGACAGGACTTCGCAGGTAAGTCAAAGATCTTTTTATTGTATTTTACGAATGGGGAGTATGCCTATTAAATTGATAGGAAAAGAGAGAACAACGTAAGAAAAAACTAATGGCCGGGCCCATAATCCGTCCTGTGATCACAGTACTCTTTAGTTTGGTTCATTCAGTTTTGTCATATGTGTCAGAGGTTTGATAGAGGGAACTGCAGCTACTGAGGTCTCATCGTGTTGAATTCGAAGAGAGAAGAAAGACGGGATAGGAGAAAGCCAGCCGTTCCGAGAACGAACATTATCCCATCAGGATAAAATCCGCCCCGGGCGGCATGTGTCAGAGGTTTGATAGAGGGAACTGTAGCTACTGAGGTCTCATCGTGTTGAATTCGAAGAGAGAAGAAAGACGGGATAGGAGAAAGCTAGCCATTCTGAGAACGAACATTATCCGTTCAAGATAAATCCGCCCCGGGCGGGAATCGAACCCGCGGCCTAGCGCTTCCAGGGCAGACGCGCTACCAACCAAGCTAACTAGGCTGGCAATATTCTGAATTTACTTCCAGATATTTTTTTTTCTTTAGTTATTTACTGAGAAGTCTAATTTTCAATTCTCACTCAATTGCAGGCACATTCTGTGAGAACTACACGGGCATCGGGCAGGGTCTAACGCTGGGCCGCTCGTTGCTGTACATTCCCACCCTCCTCCTATTATTAGCGCTAGTGAGCGCGACTGTCTACTACGTGTGGCGCAAGAGACCGTTCGGAAAGACCATGGGAAGCGCGCTAAGCACGCAAAGCGTTTCGTTCCGACAGGGAACCAATGTGGAGTTTGGCGCGCCCGCGTTCAACAATGGCGCCAGTTTAGGCGTAAGTAGTTACTGTACTTATTGTTATTACTATCATTTTTTTATTTTTTACTTTCCATTACATTTACGTATTTTTTTATTTTTTTTTACTATTACCTAAGCTAATCTCTATGTAGCGGAGAGCAAAACGCATAGAGCAAGTTGAGGGAAGTGACGATTTCAAAGCACATAAAACTGAGAGCAAAAAGCTCAATGCTCTCCGCTCCACTCTGAGCCATCAGTTTCAAAGATTCCTTAAAGCTAGGATAGTGCCGACATTTTTGTGTAGGACACATCAAACCTCACATTAATATAATTGTCACCTCACGGTTTTTATTATTTTATTTATTCGGTTTTCTTTTAGACCTCTTTCATATTGAAAGTGTAGTTGCTAATAATTTTCTTACCACGCAGTAAAGTGTAAAGTTGAACTAAGACTGATCGATTTATTCTCTGACTTCACCATCACGTCCATTCATACAATTCATCATTCAAGTCGGTGCCTTACAGATACTTCACAGTTCCCTATAGAGCTCTCTCAAACTTACCTATTTTCTTCTAATAATTCCAGGAGCCATTGGACGTGGAATACAGCATGGCAGAATTCTGCCATCGCCATTCGGCCACAACTGAAGGCCCAACAACATTTTCACTGGGCTAAAATTCGTTCATAGCACCTAAAATTCTTTCGATCTAATTATAATCTTATCGTAGCTACCAAGCTTTACACAAAGCGTCGAAAAGTTCAAAAATCTAATCTTATATGTCCCGCGGCGCGCCGTCTAAAACCTAATTTGACCCTCTCTTTCTTCTTTCAGCTGACCATCGTCTATTCGAACGGCCCCGAGATTCGCGCCTACGAGACGCACAAGCGCCGTTTCCGTGACGTCATCTCTGACGAGAGGAGAATCGAAGCCCTAGACATTGACCCCGTAGACGAGATAATTTACTGGGTGGACTCCTACGATAGAAATATCAGGAGATCGTTCATGTTGGAAGCTCAGAAGGGACAGGTCCAAGCTGGTAAGTTCAAACATTTTGAGACACCCATTATTTAATTTCTGACGAGAGGACAATCGAAGCCGTGGACATTGACCCTGTAGACGAGATGATTTACTGGGTAGACTCCTACGATAGAAATATCAGGCGATCGTTCATGTTAGAAGCTCAGAAGGGAAAAGTGCAAGCTGGTAAGTTTGAACATTTTGAGACACCCATAGTAATTTCTGACGAGAGGAGAATCGAAGCCCTAGACATCGACCCCGTAGACGAGATAATTTACTGGGTGGACTCCTACGATAGAAACATCAGGAGATCGTTCATGTTGGAAGCTCAGAAGGGACAAGTGCAAGCTGGTAAGTTCAAACATTTTGAGACACCCATTGTAATGGTGATTTCCGGAGTTCTCTGGAGTTCAGAATCTTGGGAGCTCAAGCCTAGTGTGATACCCATTCGACCATGGAAATTGCTTTAGGAGTCTGTGTCGTAGCATGCTCATCCCGTAGTATGTTCCTCATCAGATGGTATTGAAGAGACGAGAACACCATCACCAGAAAGTAATCTGTGAATTTTCAGGGGGACAGTTCAAATAAGGATTTTTTCCTGTTAGGCGCTTTACGAGTGGATTCGAACACATCACATGCCTTCAGGCACACTCAATTTGTCAAGGGTCTAGGTTTACCTTGCCCTTGGGAACAATTTAATTTGAAGAAACCATTTAGTGATGAAAATTTGTAATGAAACAATAACTTGGAAAATAACTTTATCTGGTAGGTTGTTCCCATCGTTTTAAATAGGTTTATTATTAACAAAATAAAATTTATCTCTATCTTTCAGGTGCCAGCCGACATCAAAATGGAGTCCCCGCCTCCTCTCAGCGCAATCTTAGCGCCCTCTAGTATCATTCACTCGTCAGCTCCCAGCATACCCCACAACAAAATAAAATTCATCTCTATCTTTCAGGTGCCTGCCGACATCAAAATGGAGTCCCCGCCTCCTCTCAGCGCAATCTTAGCGCCCTCTAGTATCATTCACTCGTCAGCTCCCAGCATACCCCAGGTTAAACACCGGGAGCTAGAACCCGCGCAAGATACGGGCAAGGACACCCAGAAGCTGGTCGAAGAAGACGACCGGTCCGAGTGTTAACAGTCACGATAATCAAACAGGACTTTGTGTAGAATCGGGGTACAATCCGGATTTTATCCCGATTTTATCTTATTCCTAAACTCGGTGTAGAATCGGGGTAAAATTGGGATATTATCCCGATTTTATCCGATTTCCAACTTGGTCTAGAACTGGAACAGAATCGGGGTAGAATCCTGATTATATCTCGGATTTTATCCCGATTTTATCTTATTCCTAAACTCGGTGTAGAATCGAGGTAAAATTGGGATATTATCCCGATTTTATCCGATTTCCAACTTGGTCTAGAACTGGAACAGAATCGGGGTAGAATCCTGATTATATCCCGATTTTATCCTATTCCTAAACTCTGTGTAGACTTGAGATAAAATGGGGTTAGATGACCAATTCTGATTCGATTTTATCCTACTTTTAGACTGTTTATAAGCATAGCACTCGTCCTGTTTGATTATATGGGACAGTATTGAAGAGTCCGATTTTACTAAAGATTTAAATTAGATTTTAAGGACTGAAGCCAAAAGCCTTTTTAAAACTTTAAGTCCTGAGAGGAGAAGAGAAATTTTATGGAGGTCCAAGACCCATTCCCGATAATATTGAAGAGTTTATGAGTACTCAGAGTACCTACTGAATAGTTTTAACATGAGAACTGACGATTTAAAAAGAGAATTTAAAGAAAGTTTTGGTGTTGAAAAAGGATTTTTACCGAAGTTTTTTTGTGTTAGATTTGACAAATAAATATTATTATTTTCAAAACTGTATTGGCTGAAGAATTTTAGGATACTTTTTATGACTGAAAAACAGACGTTTGACGCTAAAAATGGAGTGTTAGATTTGACAAATTAATATTATTATTTTCAAAACTGTATTGGCTGAAGAATTTTAGGATACTTTTTATGACTGAAATCGAATCCCATGTATGACGCATTGGGAGGCAGTGGAGTCAGTGATAGTAGCGGCATCTATGAGGTAAGCAACGTTGGGCGTGGTGAAAAACCTGGATGGGTGACAATTCTCGACACTTAAAATAATATTATAAATGAATGGGTAAAAGGCAGAGCGGGCTAAGTCCAAAAATCGACTTTCTGAGTTATCTGTATCGTTGGAAAGAGTGCGAAAAGATCTACTTTTTATATATTAGTTGCGATTTCCACTTTAGTATCGTATTGAAATGAGAGCAAAAACAAAATGGCTATCTCTATTTAAACTTTAGCTAGTCCCAAACACTTTTTTTGGACTTGGTCCGCTCTGCCTATATTATAAATGAATTCTAAAATAATATTATAAATGAATGGGTAAAAGGCAGAGCGGGCTAAGTCTAAAAATCGACTTTCAGAGTTATCTATATCGTTGGAAAGAGTGGGAAAAGATCTTTTTATATTAGTTGCGATTTTCACTTTAGTATCGCATTGAAATGAGAGCAAAAACAAAATGGCTATCTCTATTTAAACTTTAGCTAGTCCCAAACACTTTTTTTGGACTTGGTCCGCTCTGCCTCTTAACCATTCAAATATCTACTTTATTGACACTGCCAGCGTAGGACTGGAAAGTCCCTGAAGTCCCTTTTTTTGCCGACCCTTGAACCGATAAGAGATTCGGATGATCTTCTTAAAATAAAAATTGATCGATGTTTGCATTGCTATTTTCAATTTGTCTACTTTATTGACACTGCCAGCGTAGGACTGAAAAGTCCCTGAAGTCCCTTTTTTGCCGACCCTTGAACCGATAAGAGATTCGGATGATCTTCTTAAAATAAAAATTGATCGATGTTTGCATTGCTATTTTCAATTTAGAGACCGTATAACAGACTTTGCATTGGCCACGGATATGGCAATCTTGAACACGTTCTTCAAGAAGGAGCAAAATCAGCTCATAACCTATGTGTTAGATTTGACAAATTAATATTATTATTTTCAAAACTGTATTGGCTGAAGAATTTTAGGATACTTTTTATGACTGAAAAACAGACGTTTGACGCTAAAAATGGACGTTAAATAATTGAATAATTATTTGAACTTAACAAAACATTTGATCAAACTTTAGGACTTTTTAGTCTTCGCTGACAGTAAAAATAAGGAATATTCAAGACTGTGAGGACTAGGCAGCCCCCTTACCAATCAGTCTTCTTTTATAATATGACACCCAAAGCAGTGATAAATTATCTGTAGTGCCTTCGGCCTTGTTAAAATTAATCTAATGTAGTATTGAGCAGTCTGATTGGGTAATCTTCATTTAAAGTCGACCAATTAAACGCTGATTAACTTTGATCTTTAACTGTGGCCCCGGACGTTAGTAAAGTATTAATCCAAAGTATTGCAATGAGAAGTCTAAAAAGTATTATTTTTACAAACAAAAAAGTATTATTAGATAATAATCTTTCCTTTTCCAGTAAATTATTTAAAGCAGTAGGTATTTTTGTTTCTTTTTGTTTAGGAGGTGTTCGTAAATAGATTTTTCGTTATTTGTTTTTTGTTTCTATATGAATGTTTTGTACAAATTTCACAATTTTTAGAAATCATTTTATTTAATTTTAGGTGTTCGAAAATATTTGACAAAAAAAAAAAAAAAAAAAAAAAAAATCTTGAAGAAAATTCAATTTTTAAAAGGTGCCTTTATTTTTCATATTAGGTTTTTATAATGCCTTTAATTATTTGTATCACAAATACCGTCCTCTTATATGTTTTTATATTGTTTATTTAGATTAGAGAGTATTTTATAAAAACAACCACTAAAACTGGTGCAATAAACAACTTGATTACCTACTTTCCCATTGGTGCTGGGATGAACAATTAATTGATTATTCTAAATTTCTTTATGAAATTCTTTACATTTTACCTATTTTTAGACCCATATCTGCAAAATAGTATTAGATTAGGGACATAATTTTATTATTTGTCTTGAATTTTTCTTGGGAAATAGAGCTTTATAAAAATATTGAAAGAGCTTTATGTTATTCATATTAAGTGCCTGATTATATTTCTTTTTTAATGTGTAGAAGAAAAAAAAAATCGATAACGACTTCAATTTGATATAACTTTAAATTAAATCCAAAACAATATTAAACGGTACTCTATTTGAAAAAGAAAATTTTCTACACTAAATAAAGAATATCAGAGTATTTTATTTTAATTGTGATTCAAATACTAAGTGTCAAAGTTAATAGGACATAATTTTATTATTAAATTTGTCTTGAATTTTTCTTGGGAAATAGAGCTTTATAAAAATATTAAAAGAGCTTTATGTTATTCATATTAAGTGCCTGATTATATTTCTTTTTTAATGTGTAGAAGAAAAAAATCTATAACGACTTCAATTTGATATAACTTTACATTAAATCCAAAACTATATTTAACTCTATTTTAAAAAGAAAATTTTCTGCACTAAATTAAAGAATATCAGAGTATTTTATTTTAATTGTGATTCAAATACTAAGTGTCAAAGTTAATAAAAAGGTACGAATTATAGATTCCACAACGTGTCACAAGTGGAACATCTGAGGACAAAGAGACATATAGGATGACATTAGGAGCTAGCAGTTTTGTTTAGACGTTTGGCAGGTAAACCCTTTCCCTTAAACCCTTTTTGTTTAAGCATTTGGTGGGGTAAACCCTTTCCCCCAATCCCCATCTCCCCAAACCCTTTTTGTTTAAACATTTGGTAGGGTAAACCCTTTACCCCAAGCCCCGAAGACTCTTTGATAAAGAGAAATAACAACGGAGGTCTTATCGTCCCGGAATCGAAGAGAGGAGGACAGGATAGGAGAAAACTAACTGTTCCGAGGACGCTATATGTTTAGGATAAAGTTTACCTCGGGCGGGATTCGAACCCGCGACCTAGAAGTAATTAGAAGTATGTAGGAAAGACTCTTTGATAAAGAGAAATAACAACGGAGGTCTTATCGTCCCGGAATCGAAGAGAGGAAGACAGGATAGGAGAAAACTAACTGTTCCGAGAACCCTATATGTTTAGGATAAAGTTTACCTCGGGCGGGATTCGAACCCGCGACCTAGAAGTAATTAGAAGTATGTAGGTAGTTAGGTACATATACCTAAGTGCGCTATTTAGAGTATTTAAACTGTCAGCTGAATTAAAAGTTAAAAGAAGTCATGCTGATTAGAAATCATTCCAAACTCCAAGGTTTTAGGGCGTAAAATTGTTTGTGTATTATCTTAATTTTTCCTCAACACATTGTCGTCTTGGTCAGAACAGGATACTTCCGCTCCAAGTGATCAATCCTAGCATTGAGCTTCTCAATCAGTACTTTCTTACAATCCTATGTGATTTTTATCGCCGAACCGAATGGTGCAACTTCCAACACTATTAGACTTAGGCCCGTAAAGTACAGTTTCAAAGTTACGGGTTCGATACTCCCCTGTGTGAAAGGATTTTACTAGTTTTTTTTTTTTATATAAATAGGCTTGTAAATAGTCAATTCTATGTATTTTTTTTATATATGAGGAACTCAATGGAGAAAGTTTGAGATGTATGCGACTCAAATTTGAGAATTTACATGCCTATTTATATATGTATCTTATATTATAAGAACGAGATCCATTCACAGTATAAAAACTAGTAAAATCCCTTCACACAGGAGAGTTCTACGGGTTAATATCCTATGGGAGACTTTTAGGTTGAACACTGTATAAATAAGCACAAAAGACAGAAGTCGTCTTTTAGTAGGAACCTAGCGAGGCAACTGCAAAAATAAGATAGATAAATCCCAAAATGTACTTGGAATACATTTTGGGAAAAGTCTACATCTTTTATTTCAAAATACTATTGATGCACAAAGTCGGAGCATTACAACCTTACAGCTAAAGAGTTACAACAGGACTAGCTAATCAGCTAATTATTATCATCTGAAACCAGTGGGAGACTAAAAGTCCGTTCACACTTGTCATTCGAAAAAAAAAAAAAATCGTGTCGCGTGTAGTGGGAACACTCCCATTTAAATTACATTGCCTACAAGAACATTCGGGGAAAAAAATCGGATGAAACACTGCTAAAGTAAGAACAAATAAATCCAATTCCAAGTACATTTTGGGAAAAGTCTACATCTTTTATTTCAAAATACTATTGATGCATAAAGTCTTGGGAGCATTACAACCTTACAGCTAAAGAGTTACAACAGGACTAGCTAATTATTATCTGAAACCAGTGGGAGACTAAAAGTCCGTTCACACTTGTCATTCGGAAAAAAAATCGTGTCGCGTGTAGTGGGAACACTCCCATTTAAATTACATTGCCTACAAGAACATTCGGGGAAAAAAATCGGATGAAACTCAGGACATGTGAGAACGGGCCTTTAGAGGTCTTACAAAAAGTGTGAGAAACCTTTCTTCAATCGACTCACGACCCAATCGATTTCTTCTTCGATTAATCGTTACTATCTCCGACTGGGAGAGACGTCATCATCCCTGGAGTCCCTGGACTATACTAATACCCGGGGCCACACTCAGAGGTTAAACTGTGATTACTTTTAATCTTGGATTAAGCAATCTAATTTCTTTTATTAAACTGTGATCAACTTTTAATCCCGAATTAAGCAATCTGATTGGTTGATTTATTTTTTTTTTAGCCAATCAGATTTGTTTAATTCAAGATTTTTTTTTTTTTTTTTTGAAAGAGATTAGACAGAGGGAACTGTAACAGCTAAGGTCTTATCGTCCCGAAATCGAAGAGAAAGAAAGACAGGATAGGAAAAGGCCAGCCGTTCCAAGAACGAACATTATCCCATGAGGATAAAATCCGCTGAACTAAAAATTAATTATAATTTAATTTTTGAGTGTGGTCCCGGCTATAATGGTTATAAATAAGTCTAAGTATACACCTATTTATGTATATAAAGTTGATATAAAATATGTTTCTTTTAAGATAATGTGGTCCTTTATAAGTAGGAGTTCTATACAGGGAGGTCCACAAGTCTAGCACAACCAATGGATCACTGAAGTTAAGCAACGCGTGGTTGGTATTCGGATAGGATATCATTTGGGCAATAGCGTTCTGGCACTTCTGGCTTTTCCCGGTCTCACTCTGGCTGGGTGAGGTAGGCCGGTACCAAATGGAAGGGTTCAACCCCCATTTCTAAAGATGTTAAAACTTTATATATGTACTAGCCGAAACCCGTCGCTTAAGGCATGGCCGTTCATGTCACTCATCCATTTAGTGGTCTAGCTCGGCGTAGCTTAATAAAAACGAACAGGAAATTACTTCGCTCCGGATTTCTGCTAGTAAATCCTTAAGGCATGGCCGTTCATGTCACCCATCCATTTAGTGGTCTTGTTTGGCGTAGCTTAACAAGAACGAACCGGAAAATAGCCTATAACCTTCACGGGAGTGCAAGCAATAAGTTGACAAAGTTTCATAGCAATCAAAGGAGCAGTTTGGCCAGGCATAAAGTTCGAACAAACAGACACACAAACACACACACAAACATTCATTTTTATATATTAGATTCCCTGGTAAGCCCGCAGCACCTCATCAGACAGTGGGGACACAGTAACCTATTAGGGAGTGGGGACCAAATATGACATTAACCAATTAGAGATTGAGGACTCAATTCAGAATAGTACCTCATTAGGGAACGAGAACCCACTATAGGGAAGGACCCATTAGGGAGTGGGAACCCTATTTAGGACGGTAACCCATTAAGGGGTGCGGACCCAATTCAAACAGTACGCCATTAAGGAGTGCAGACCAAATTTAGGACAGGTTCCTATCAGGGACTGAGGACCCACTATAGGGAAGGACCCATTAGGGAGAGGGGACCCAATTTGGGACAGGATATAGGTACGTACCCGAAGTGTCGCTTTTTCTGTTGATGTTGTTCGAGTTGTCTAGGTCTGCAGAATGTTCGGTCACATACATTACACGTGAGAGATTCGTCTGAAATCAAACAACAATATAATTAATTAAATATTTATATTATTCCTCTCTTTCTTCTTTTCCTTTTTCTTCTCTTCCTTTTCCTTCTCTTCCTTCTCCTCTTCTACGTACTATCCTTTTTCCTCTTCCCTTCTTATGTTTTTTCTTCACTTTTCTTTTTGTTGTTGTTATAGCGGTGTTGTTGCACCGAAGGGGTTGATGATCTCTATCCAAGATTACTTTGCCCGTCCCGAACCGCAGTCAACCATCATGAGGACCTGTTTTTTTCCTTTGAAGCATGATAAACCCTTTGTAACCTCCAGCTAGCCAGGCTGGTTAGGGATTCGTCTGAAATCAAACAACAATATAATTAATTAAAATATTTATATTATTCCTCTCTTTCTTCTTTTCCATTTTCTTCTCTTCCTTTTCCTCATTCCCTTCTCCTCTTCTACGTACTATCCTTTTTCCTCTTCCCTTCTTATGTGTTTTCTTCACTTTTCTTTTTGTTGTTGTTATAGCGGTGTAGCTGCACCGAGGGGAGTTGATGGTCTCTAGCCAAGAATCTTTGGCCCAAGATTACCTTGCCCGAACCCCAGTCAACCATCATGAGGACCTGTTTTTTTCCTTCGAGGCATGATAAACCCTTTGTAACCTCCAGCTAGCCAGGCTGGTTAGGGTTTGGCTGCTCTGATCCCTATTTACCCTATTTATAGTCCCACAGCAAGATACTGGTCTGCTCTCTGTTTAAGGTCCCCCAGCCCTTTTTCTTTCTTTTTTTTATGGCTTTATTTCATATTAACAATATTTTATTGTGTGAGAAGTTATTTCATTCAGCGTTGAAAAATATAACAAGTTTTTCAAAAACAGAAAAGAAAAAGATAATAATAAGAGATTCAATATTAAATCTTTTATTATTATCTTTTTCTTTTCTTTTTTTCACCATCTCTACTTCAGACTTTTATGGTTCAGCAGTGGTTCCTAAAATGTGGTCACAGAGTTGATTTCAGAACTTACCTTGTTTTTTTTTTCCCCCCAAGTGCAAGTACTGCTTGTTGCATTGAATTTCTAAATAACAGGCGTTACCTTCTTAGACTCAATTCGACTTTTTGAGCACTGGTTAACTCGTTTTAATGGAGGTAACAGGACTATTGACAAATAAGAATGTGAATAGTCAATCCTATGCCCCCCAAGTGCAAGTACTGCTTGTTGCATTGAATTTCTAAATAACAGGCGTTACCTTCTTAGACTCAGCAATTCGACTTTTTGAGCACTGGTTAACTCGTTTTAATGGAGGTAACAGGACTATTGACAAATAAGCATGTGAATAGTCAATCCTATGTGATTTTTAACGCCGAACCGAATGGTGCAACTTCCAACACTATTAGACTTAGGCCCGTAAAGTACAGTTTCAAAGTTACGGGTTCGATACTCCCCTGTGTGAAAGGATTTTACTAGTTTTTTTTTTATAAATAGGCTTGTAAATGGTCAATTCTATGTATTTTTTTTATATATAATATATATATAATTATATATGAGGAACTCAATGGAGAAAGTTTGAGATGTATTCGACTCAAATTTGAGAATTTACATGCCTATTTATATACCTATGTAAATAATATAAAAACTAGTAAAATCCCTTCACACAGGAGAGTTCTACGGGTTAATATCCTATGGGACACTTTTAGGTTGAACACTGTATAAATAAGCACAAAAGACAGAAGTCGTCTTTTAGTAGGAATCTAGCGAGGCAACTGCTAAAGTAAGAACAAATAAATCCAATTCCAAGTACATTTTGGGAAAAGTCTACATCTTTTATTTCAAAATACTATTGATGCATAAAGTCTTGGGAGCATTACAACCTTACAGCTAAAGAGTTACAACAGGACTAGCTAATTATTATCTGAAACCAGTGGGAGACTAAAAGTCCGTTCACACTTGTCATTCGAAAAAAAAAAAAAATCGTGTCGCGTGTAGTGGGAACACTCCCATTTAAATTACATTGCCTACAAGAACATTCGGGGAAAAAAATCGGATGAAACTCAGGACATGTGAGAACGGGCCTTTAGAGGTCTTACAAAAAGTGTGAGAAACCTTTCTTCAATCGACTCACGACCCAATCGATTTCTTCTTCGATTAATCGTTACTATCTCCGACTGGGAGAGACGTCATCATCCCTGGACTATACTAATAGCCGGGGCCACACTCAGAGGTTAAACTGTGATTAACTTTTAATCCTGAATTAAGCAGTCTGATTGGTTTATTTTTTTTTTTTTTTTAGCCTAACAGATTTGTTTAATTCAAGGTTTTTTTTTCTTTTTGAAAGAGATTAGACAGAGGGAACTCTAACAGCTAAGGTCTTATCGTCCCGAAATCGAAGAGAAAGAAAGACAGGATAGGAAAAGGCCAGCCGTTCCAAGAAGCCAAGAACGAACATTATCCCATATGAGTATAAAATCCGCTGAATTAAAAATTAATTATAATTTAATTTTTGAGTGTGTCCCGGCTATGATGGTTATAAATAAGTCTAAGTATACACCTACCTATGTATATAAAGTTGATATAAAATATGTTTCTTTTAAGATAATGTGGTCCTTTATAAGTAGGAGTTCTATACAGGGAGGTCCACAAGTCTAGCACAACCAATGGATCACTGAAGTTAAGCAACGCGTGGTTGATATTCGGATAGGAGATCATTTGGGCAATAGCGTTCTGGCACTTCTGGCTTTTCCCGGTCTCACTCTGGCTGGGTGAGGTAGGCCGGTAGGTTGTTGCCAAATGGAAGGGTTCAAACCCCATTTCTAAAGATGTTAAAACTTTACATATGTACTAGCCGAAACCCGTCGCTTCGTTCCGGATTTCTGCTAGTAAATCCTTAAGGCATGGCCGTTCATGTCACCCATCCATTTAGTGGTCTTGCTCGGCGTAGCTTAACAAAAACGAACCGGAAATTAGCCTATAACCTTCACGGGAGTGCAAGCAATAGGTTGACAAAGTTTCATAGCAATCAAATGAGCGGTAGTACCTACGTTAACAACAACGATAAACAAAATAAAAATGGCGTCCTGCCAAAGGGAAACAAACTCAATTCCGGCTGGTAGTCGAACCTGCGACCCCATGATTGGCATCCCAACAGCCCTAACTAGCTACTTCATTATTCCTTCACCAATCTCACCCTTTTTCCAAATTTCCAAATAATTTCCAAATAATCACTTTATTTCTTCACCGGGACTTATTTTCTACCACAGATATACATACCTACCAACGTAACTAACAAACAGTTTTCCAGATATGTAGTATAAACAATGAAACAATCAAACTCCTGCAATTTCTTCCATTCTTTGGTCCACCATCTTAAATTGTCCACCATCATGGCGGATTTGTTTACAAAAGTCACTGGATTTTCTTCGCCATCAGTCCTACAAATCAAACTCCCGCCATTTCCTCCATTCTCTGGTCCGTCATTTTGAAACATCCGCCACGTTGAATTGTCCGCCATTTTGTTTACAAGAGTCTCTCCATTTCTTCGCCCAATTCATCACAGCTGTCGTCTTCTTCGTCAGTCCTACTGGAACAATGCAGCGACACCATTTCGTCGCCTGACCAGTGCTCGAATTCTGCCTTGTGGTGTTCCAGCGCCATCAGACTTTGGAACAGCGTGTCACAAGTGGAACATCTGAGGACAAAGAGACATATAGGATGACATTAGGAGCTAGCAGTTTTGTTTAGACCTTTGGTAGGTAAACACTTTCCCTTAAACCCTTTTTGTTTAAGCATTTGGTGGGGTAAACCCTTTCCCCCAATCCCCATCTCCCCAAACCCTTTTTGTTTAAACATTTGGTAGGGTAAACCCTTTACCCCAAGCCCCAAAGACTCTTTGATAAAGAGAAATAACAACGGAGGTCTTATCGTCCCGGAATCGAAGAGAGGAAGACAGGATAGGAGAAAACTAACTGTTCCGAGAACCCTATATGTTTAGGATAAAGTTTACCTCGGGCGGGATTCGAACCCGCGACCTAGAAGTAATTAGAAGTATGTAGGTAGTTAGGTACATATACCTAAGTGCGCTATTTAGAGTATTTAAACTGTCAGCTGAATTAAAAGTTAAAATAAGTCATGCTGATTAGAAATCATTCCAAACTCCAAGGTTTTAGGGCGTAAAATTGTTTGTGTATTATCTTAATTTTTCCTCAACACATTGTCGTCTTGGTCAGAACAGGATACTTCCGCTCCAAGTGATCAATCCTAGCATTGAGCTTCTCAATCAGTACTTTCTTATCCTCAAACTCCTCTCTCTTCAGCTTAATACCCTTCGTCACACTCTTCAAAGTCCTTTTAAGTCTACTTTCGTTCGTCTCTTGGAGGGTCCGCTTCTCTTCACACTTCGCCAACATGGCTTTCAGTTCGCACGCTTCCGCTTTGATGATGAGGCGATGGATTTTCCGTTTCTGAAGTTCCTTTTGAAGGACTTCCAGGGATCGCTTGATGTTGCCAACATGGCTTTTAGTTCGCACGCTTCCGCTTTGATGATGAGGCGATGGATTTTCCGTTTCTGAAGTTCCTTTTGAAGGACTTCCAGGGATCGCTTGATGTCCGCTTCGCGCATCTTCACGAGTCTGCCCTGGTTGCGACATTTCTTCTCAACGTTTCGCCTGTCTGCCAGGACGTCCGTTAGGTCTTCGTACTGTTCCCGAATTTCCTCGTTCGCTTCGTCTCGCAACATCTCCGAGAGGTCCATCTTTGACGGATCTGTCAGGGACTTCATCTCGCTCTCCAGCTTGTAGATGGTCTCCTGTTGTTCCTGCAGCTTTCGCAAGAGGTTGGTGTACGTGTGCCGCTCCCGGTCGCTCTTGGCCATGCGTTGGATAGCGGTCAGTTTGTCGGCGTGCGAGCGTCTCTTGCGTTTACACTCGTCCAGGTTGAACTTTTCGCAGTCGAGTAGGTCTGCAAGGATGGGAAACAAGAGATGATGAATAGATAGAATGGATTTTTTCAAAGGTTTCATAGAGGGAACTGTAACTACTGAGGTCTTTTCGTCCGAAATCGAAGAGAGAAGGACAGGATAAGGAGAAAGCCAACCGTTCCAGGAATGAACATCGAGTAGGTCTGCAAGGATGGGAAACAAGAGATGATGAATAGATAGAATGGATTTTTTCAAAGGTTTCATACAGGGAACTGTAACTACTGAGGTCTTTTCGTCCGAAATCGAAGAGAGAAGGACAGGATAAGGAGAAAGCCAACCGTTCCAGGAATGAACCCCATGTGTTTAGGATAAAAACCGCCCTAGGCAGAATGAAATTTGATTTGGTGTTATGTCATCCGGCATTATTGAATGGATGAGCCTGTAAATCCTATACAGTAGATAGAGCGGGGGTTTATCCGTCGGATTATGTTGCTATTGAGTTCAATACTGGATAATTCGACTTGGTAAGCCTGGATAATCCTTAGACGCCTTAGAGCTTTCTCAAGTTGTCTAACTTGTTGAATGTGTGTTCTCCTAAGTGTATTCGTAAGTACGGGGGTTTATCCGTCGGATTATGTTGGTATTGAGTTCAATACTGGATAAGCCTGGATAATCCTTAGACGCCTTAGAGCTTTCTCAAGTTGTCTAACTTGTTGAATGTGTGTTCTCCTAAGTGTATTCGTAAGTATAGTTAAGGTGTAATGCGAGGGATAAAGTTGATTCCTTTACCAATTGTACCGTACCGATTTCTTTTGATAACCTGGAATTCCTAAGGTTGACATCAGTCTTTTAATGTCCCATCTCGAAGCAATGAAAAAGCCCCATCTCGTGGGGATTCTCTGTTTTGTGTAGTGTTCACCCCGTATCCAGAATTCCTGAAAATACATCGTAATTTAACAGCAAAATAACATTTCCTATGTTTTCTAAACGGGATACTGTGTCAAGTAGAAATCTAGAAATGTCCCATCTCGAAGCAATGAAAAAGCCCCATCTCGTGGGGATTCTCTGTTTTGTGTAGTGTTCACCCCGTATCCTGAATTCCTGGAAATACATCGTAATTTAACAGCAAAATAACATTTCCTATGTTTTCTAAACGGGATACTGTGTCAAGTAGAAATCTAGAAATATAATGTTATGTCCCATCTCGAAGCAATGAAAAAGCCCCATCTCGTGGGGATTCTCTGTTTTGTGTAGTGTTCACCCCGTATCCAGAATTCCTGAAAATACATCGTAATTTAACAGCAAAATAACATTTCCTATGTTTTCTAAACGGGATACTGTGTCAAGTAGAAATCTAGAAATATAATGTGAAAATTGTTTACCTGTGTTCTTGCAACACAATGTCATACGGTCCCTCTCCTTGCTCCTATCACCCGTTGCCTTTCTCATCAAAGTCAATCCCTCTAGATTTTCATTCAAAGATTCCTCCGACTGATACCGACCTAAATCCAGAAACTTTTTAATACTTTGCACAATATCCGCGTCTTTATCTGCAGAATCTTCCGGCCTTTTATTGGCCTTTTCAAGTTTAGCGAAATAGTTCAATCGATTCTCGATATCCTTATCCTCCTCTTCATCTTGAATTTCTCGTTCCAGTCTTTCCAATTCCTTCATTCGCAGGATTTTATCGTTCAATCGTTTTCGATATCCTTATCCTCCTCTTCATCTTGAATTTCTCGTTCCAGTCTTTCCAATTCCTTCATTCGCAGGATTTTATCGTTCAATCGTTTCGTATATTCTTTAACGAACTCACTCGCTCGACTATCTGGGGGCTTGATCTCACTAACGTCCTCGAATGTGACTTGTTTGCTTTTTCTCTTATCCGTAAGTTTCCCTTCTAGCTTTTCGTGGAGTCTCTCTTGCAACTTTTCGTTTGCCTCGTTGATTCTACACAACTGGATCTGCCGGTCTCGAAGTTTTGCTTTGAGCGCGTCTACCAGTTTACTCTTCTCTGACAACTGCTCGTAACAATCTCTACTCTGCTGAATAATCTGCTTTTCTCGTTCTTCAGGTGATAGTTCGTCTGGTGCATCCTCAGGTGTGTTTCCTCTCTCTATTTTGTATTTGTTGAGAGTGTTGGGACCTACCCGAGGTGTTGTGTCGTGGCCGAAATGAACATTGCCCGTCTTGGCAAGCGGTAAAAATATCTTCGGCACTTTGCTGAGTATCCCAATCCCTTCATTTGGTATCGGATCAATGCTGTACCTCTCAGCCTCATGTTTGTTCAACTCGATAAGTTCCGTTTCAACAAGAGATAGT
Source organism: Diaphorina citri (assembly GCF_000475195.1). NCBI lineage: Eukaryota > Metazoa > Arthropoda > Insecta > Hemiptera > Psyllidae > Diaphorina > Diaphorina citri. Next base: position 493,628 of record NW_007377462.1, read on the forward strand.
CCCATGAGCCCAACCAACTTTTTGGTGCTGTCGTCAAAGTCTTTGACCGTGTTGACCAATTCGGTTTGCAACTGTCTCAGCACATCGTTATCGTCTTCGGACAGCTCTCCATTGTCGTTCATCGTTTGTAAGAGACGGATTCGTTCCCGAATTTTCTCGATTTGGATATTCAGGAATTCGGAGTGTCTTCGAATCGTGTCCATTTCTTCGACGAAGGTTTCATTTTTGAGCGGATCAGTGGGGACTGCTGGGGCAGGCGCTTTTTTAGGTCCCATTATGCCTTGTACGTCACTGATGGGATTTTTTACTGTTGTGTCTAGGCCTGTGATATCCAATTGACTATTGATATTATCACACAACTTTGTGATTATTTCATCTGAATTTGTGGTTGGTCCCATTATGCCTTATACGCCGCTGATGGGATTTTTTTATTGTTGTGTCTAGGCCTGTGATATCAAATTGACTATTGATATTATCACACAACTTTGTAATTATTTCATCTGAATTTGTGATTCTTTTGTTGTATCGAGTATGTTTGATCCCTTGACTTGCAGTTTTGTAGTTTTGAGTGATTACTATGAAATTTTAGAAGGAAGAAGTGCTTACGTATATGTACAAGTATGGTAGGATGCGATTTCCTCCTAATTTACTCCATATAATAAACAATTAGCCGGCCTTTTTTTTTTTGCAAAGCATGAATTTTTACTTTCTATTTTTATGGTGAATACCTATTCGCAATAGGTACAATATTATGAAAGAACAATAATAGAAAGTAAAACAAATAACAATATTGCGAACTAAGTTAGATGAAAGGAGTTGGGGAATGGGGTGGAAGTGCAGGACGCTATTAGGGACTTTAGGGGATGAGGACCCAAGGACAGAGAGTGGGGATACAGCTTGAGGCAAAAGTCAGGACCCCATTAGGGAGTGAGGACCCAAATCAGGACAGCTCCTCATCAGACAGTGGGGACACAGTAACCTATTAGGGAGTGGGGACCAAATTTAAGACATTAACCAATTAGAGGTTGAGGACTCAATTCAGAATAGTACCTCATTAGGGAACAAGAACCCACTGTAGGGAAGGACCCATTAGGGAATGGGGACCAAATTAGGACCCATCAGGGAGTACGAACCCTATTTAGGACGGTAACCCATTAAGGGGTGCGGACCCAATTCAAACAGTACGCCATTAAGGAGTGCAGACCAAATTTAGGACAGAAAGAGGGAATAACTAGAAAAAGACAGACAGATGGATCAGGAAGAAAGAGAGAGAGAGAGAGAGAGAAAGAGGAAAGTCAGGAAAAATAGCTACAAAGATAATAGAGATTGATATCCTAACTTCATATATGAGCAAGACAAGGATGAAGAATAACACGGGGAGAGAGAGAGAGGAAAGAGAGAGAGATATTACAATGAATGGACGTTATTTTGATAATTACAAGGAACAATCATAAAGGACGGGTTAATACAAAATTAATTCACATTTACGCCGCTGATGGAATTTTTACTGTTGTGTCTAGGCCTGTGATATCCAATTGACTATTGATATTATCACACAACTTTGTGATTATTTCATCTGAATTTGTGGTTCTTTTGTTGTATCGAGTATGTTTGATCCCTTGACTTGCAGTTTAGTAGTTTTGAGTGATTACTATGAAATTTTAGAAGGAAGAAGTGCTTACGTATATGTACAAGTATGGTAGGATGGGATTTCCTCCTAATTTACTCCATATAATAAACAATTAGCCGGCCTTTTTTTGCAAAGCATGAATTTTTTATGATGAATACCTATTCGCAATAGGTACAATGTTATGAAAGAAGAATAATAGAAAGTAAAACAAATAACAATATTGCAAATTAAGTTAGATGAAAGGGGTTGGGGAATGGGGGGGAAGTGCAGGACGCTATTAGGGACTTTAGGGGATGAGGACCCAAGGACAGAGAGTGGGGACACAACTTGAGGCAAAAGTCAGGACCCCATTAGGGAGTGAGGACCCAAATTAGGACAGCACCTCACAATGGATCACTGAAGTTAAGCAACGCGTGGTTGATATTCGGATAGGAGATCATTTGGGCAATAGCGTTCTGGCACTTCTGGCTTTTCCCGGTCTCACTCTGGCTGGGTGAGGTAGGCCGGTAGGTTGTTGCCAAATGGAAGGGTTCAAACCCCATTTCTAAAGATGTTAAAACTTTACATATGTACTAGCCGAAACCCGTCGCTTCGTTCCGGATTTCTGCTAGTAAATCCTTAAGGCATGGCCGTTCATGTCACCCATCCATTTAGTGGTCTTGCTCGGCGTAGCTTAACAAAAACGAACCGGAAATTAGCCTATAACCTTCACGGGAGTGCA
>NW_007377462.1:496848-513217 GCF_000475195.1 Diaphorina citri
TTGTGGCAGGATTCTCCAAAAGGAGCTCTTCCACCCAAACACAACTCCTTCCACTGCTCTATCCCTTCCTCCTCTTCCACTTACCAAACTCTGATTCGTCGCTAAAGTCCTCCTCGTCCTCGTCCTCCTCCAGATCAAAGTCCGAAGTACTGGAGGTGTCGGACATTTCCGAGCCGGGAATGGACAGGAGGTGATTCCCGTTCCCGTCTAGTTCCTGGTCGGGCCCGGATTTGAGAAGGTCCTGGTGGTCTGTGACCGCCAGCTTGTTGTAGGCGACCTTCTTGCTGGCCGTGTAGCCTTTGCCCTTGCCTGAAATCAGAATAATGAGAGGAACTGAGTTTTTTAAAGCTTTGTCCGCACACAGTAAAAGTAAGTAAACGACATCGATCGATCTCGACTGAACCGTCCACACTGCCTTGAAAATATAGATTTACCTTGTCGATCGACTATGTTTGGAAACACTTGATAGGTTTGATAGAGGGAACTGTAACTGATAAGGTCTTTTATTATTTTTATTATTTCGAGTTATTTACAGAGGGAAACTATAATGCTAAGGTCTTATCGTCCCGAAAGCGAAGAGAGAAGGAAGGCAGTGCATATTAAATTTTTATTGTTTTTCTAGAACGAAGTTTCTCGCGTTGTTCTCTCTCTCCTTCTGTCTCCCTTCTCTCACTCTCGCTCTCTCTCTCTCTCTCCTTCTGTCTCCCGTCTCTCTCACTCTCGCTCTCTCTCTCTCCTTGTCTCCCTTCTCTCACTCTCTCTCTCCTTCTGTCTCCTTTCTCTCACTCTCGCTCTCTCTCTCTCCTTGTCTCCCTTCTCTCACTCTCTCTCTCCTTCTGTCTCCCTTCTCTCACTCTCGCTCTCTCTCCTTCTGTCTCACGTCTATCTCACTCACTCTCTTTCTTTCTTACTCGTGTCTCTCTTTTTGACAAATTGGCATCACTGTAAATGTGATGGCATTGAAAGACGACAGATAAAGAAAGAGAGAGAGAGAGAGAGAGAGAGAGAGAGAGAGAGAGAGTTCACCGCATGTTATGTAATATAATTAAATTTAAAGGAAATTTGAAACCCTTGGAAAAAAATAATGATGTACCTACGTTAACAACAACAATAAACAAAATAAAAATGGCGTCCTGCCAAAGGAAAACAAACTCAATTCCGGCTGGTAGTCGAACCTGCGACCCCATGATTGGCATCCCAACAGCCCGAATTACTTCATTATTCCTTCACCAATCTCACCATTTCCAAATAATTACTTTATTTCTTCACCGGGACTTATTTTCTACCACAGATATACATACCTACCAACGTAACTAACAAACAGTTTTTCCAGATATGTAGTATAAACAATGAAACAATCAAACTCCTGCAATTTCTTCCATTCTTTGGTCCGCCATCTTAAATTGTCCACCATCATGGCGGATTTGTTTACAAATGTCACTGGATTTTCTTCGCAGCCATCGTCTTGCTCATCAGTCCTACAAATCAAACTCCCGCCATTTCCTCCATTCTCTGGTCCGTCATTTTGAAACATCCGCCACGTTGAATTGTCCGCCATTTTGTTTACAAGAGTCTCTCCATTTCTTCGCCCAATTCATCACAGCTGTCGTCTTCTTCGTCAGTCCTACTGGAACAATGCAGCGACACCATTTCGTCGCCTGACCAGTGCTCGAATTCTGCCTTGTGGTGTTCCAGCGCCATCAGACTTTGGAACAGTGTGTCACAAGTGGAACATCTGAGGACAAAGAGACATATAGGATGACATTAGGAGCTAGCAGTTTTGTTTAGACGTTTTGTAGGTAAACACTTTCCCTTAAACCCTTTTTGTTTGAGCATTTGGTGGGGTAAACCCTTTCTCCCAATCCCCATCTCCCCAAACCCTTTTTGTTTAAACATTTGGTAAACCCTTTACCCCAAGCTCCAAAGACTCTTTGATAAAGAGAAATAACAACGGAGGTCTTATCGTCCCGGAATCGAAGAGAGGAGGACAGAATAGGAGAAAACTAGCTGTTCCGAGGACGCTATATGTTTAGGATAAAGTTTACCTCGGGCGGGATTCGAACCCGCGACCTAGAAGTAATTAGAAGTATGTAGGTAGTTAGGTACATATACCTAAGTGCGCTATTTAGAGTATTTAAACTGTCAGCTGAATTAAAAGTCATGCTGATTAGAAATCATTCCAAACTCCAAGGTTTTAGGGTAGGGCGTAAAATTGTTTGTGTATTATCTTAATTTTTCCTCAACACATTGTCGTCTTGGTCAGAACAGGATACTTCCGCTCCAAGTGATCAATCCTAGCATTGAGCTTCTCAATCAGTACTTTCTTATCCTCAAACTCCTCTCTCTTCAGCTTAATACCCTTCGTCACACTCTTCAAAGTCCTTTTAAGTCTACTTTCGTTCGTCTCTTGGAGGGTCCGCTTCTCTTCACACTTCGCCAACATGGCTTTCAGTTCGCACGCTTCCGCTTTGATGATGAGGCGATGGATTTTCCGTTTCTGAAGTTCCTTTTGAAGGACTTCCAGGGATCGCTTGATGTCCGCTTCGCGCATCTTCACGAGTCTGCCCTGGTTGCGACATTTCTTCTCAACGTTTCGCCTGTCTGCCAGGACGTCCGTTAGGTCTTCGTACTGTTCCCGAATTTCCTCGTTCGCTTCGTCTCGCAACATCTCCGAGAGGTCCATCTTTGACGGATCTGTCAGGGACTTCATCTCGCTCTCCAGCTTGTAGATGGTCTCCTGTTGTTCCTGCAGCTTTCGCAAGAGGTTGGTGTACGTGTGCCGCTCCCGGTCGCTCTTGGCCATGCGTTGGATAGCGGTCAGTTTGTCGGCGTGCGAGCGTCTCTTGCGTTTACACTCGTCCAGGTTGAACTTTTCGCAGTCGAGTAGGTCTGCAAGGATGGGAAACAAGAGATGATGAATAGATAGAATGGATTTTTTCAAAGGTTTCATACAGGGAACTGTAACTACTGAGGTCTTTTCGTCCGAAATCGAAGAGAGAAGGACAGGATAAGGAGAAAGCCAACCGTTCCAGGAATGAACCCCATGTGTTTAGGATAAAAACCGCCCTAGGCAGAATGAAATTTGATTTGGTGTTATGTCCTCCGGCATTATTGAATGGATGAGTCTGTAAATCCTATACAGTAGATGGAGGGGGGGTTTATCCGTCGGATTATGTTGGTATTGAGTTCAATACTGGATAATTCGACTTGGTAAGCCTGGATAATCCTTAGACGCCTTAGAGCTTTCTCAAATTCTCTAACTTGTTGAATGTGTGTTCTCGTAAGTGTATTCGTAAGTATAGTTAAGGTGTAATGCGAGGGATAAAGTTGATTCCTTTACCAATTGTACCGTACCGATTTCTTTTGATAACACGAGATAAAAGTCGCTTTTAACAACTATCTCCCTCTCTCTTTTCGCTATTTGGGTTCTTCTTAATACCATAACGTGTTTTCCTTTATAGGTAGGTAGATATATAATACGGGTACCACATGTGTTATGTGCATAATATCACGGATATATGTATGTACTACCTACGGCTTTATCCTTTCATGTCATCTTTGGTCTGCACCTTTTTTGCCTTGCTTTGATTTCGAATTATTATTTTTTTATTTTTTTTTTCCAATACATTCGACATGTCGAATTGTCGCCACATGAAGGGTAAAATCCCCGTCCTTAAAAACCACAGAGGGGACAAGGACTCTGATTGTTATAGTTTCCCTCTGCAAATAACTAAAAAAAAAGTCTTTAGAAATCATACAGTGACGTTAAACTGATTGAAACTCCATCAAACAAACAAAACTTTTTTTTCAAGATGATAAAGGTGACAAAACAAACAAAACATATTCTGCTCTCTTGTATCTTTTTTTCGCAACAGCTAACCAATACACACAAAGGAACATAAAGATAAGATAAGATAAAAGAATGAAAGGAAGACAAAAGATATACTGTGAGTAGATAATGGACGAAGATGAAAAGATAAAACAGAAGAAGAAAAAGAAATAAGAAGAAGAAGAAAGACAAAGAAGGAAGATAAAATGACACCTTGATGATGGATCGTATGACAAATGAAGCAAGAGAGAGAGAAAGAAAGAGAAAGAAAGAGAAAGAGAGAGAGAGAGAGAGAGAGAGAGAGAGAGAGAAAAGTAAGTGGGGAAGAGTGATAGAGAGAAAGAGAACAGAGGAGAGATAAAGAAGGAGAGAGAGAGAGAGAGAGAGAGAGAGAGAGAGAGAGAGGAGAGAGAAAGAAAGTAAGGGGGAATCTGTGAGATATGCTCTCCTCTCCATTCTGTTTTTAGCCTAAATTGGTGTAGGGTGAAAAAATAGGTCAGGTAGCTTCCTTAGGTAGGTACCTACCATGGCATTTCACGGAATCAAGGTAGCAATTGATGAGTTGCACGTTGCATAATTAGATTAGTTTCCAGGCATTCATACAAAATATTTCTTTTTCTCATTTACATACCTACTTGAGAGAAGTCCCGGATTTCGAAATTATTCCAATCGTTGTTCGGGTTGAATTTCTTAAGAACCTACCTTACGTGTGCTATTTCGAGTCATTGAAACCTTTTGATGAAACAATAAAAATAAAGAACAATAAATACGGAAATACGTACTTACATACAAAGGTGCCTCCTAAAAGATGATCTAAACAAGAATATCAGTGAAATTGAGAGAGAGAGAGAGAGAGAGAGAGAGAGAGAGAGAGGGAAAGGAGATAAACCAACATGGAAAACGTAGACAGAAAGAGAGAGAGAGAGAGAGAGAGAGAGAGAGAGAGAGAGAGAGAGAGAGAGAGAGAAGTGAGGAAGAGTGATAGAAACAGTGAGCAGAGGGGAGAGTAAGAAACAAAGAGAGTGAAAAAGAAAGAGAAAGACAGAGAGAGAGATACGAGTATATAAAGAGAGGAAAAAGAGAAAGAGGGAAGTATGCAGTAAACAAAGTAGGTAAGGTACCTGAGTGTCTTATTTATGAAATGTCTCAGGGTAATGGATAACATATTCCCAAGTGTGGAAAACATATTAACGTCTACCTGCAACGAGAGTACAGAGTGTTACAAAAAGAACACTGGTTGAGGAGGAAGTTGTCCTGAAGTAAAAAAAAAAAATCAAGGCTAAAAACAGGTTGGAGCGAAGAGCAAAGAGCATTAGAGCTTCCTGCTCGATACGCTATGCGTTTAGCTCCATTCTGTTTTAGCCTATACTGAGGAGTGAAGAGACAGTAGGGTGAAAAAAATCTGGTGTGAACATCACACGAATTTCCTTATCCTATTGAATGATGCTTATTAGAGTGTTCTTTTACCCTAACTTTTACAATACCTCTAACCGTTAAGTCGATATAGATGAAAACCGCCAAAAACGGTAGAAAACCGCCAAAAAGCGGACAAAATACCGCCAACCGCAGCACTTATCTCAACCAAGTTTCATGTCGCATCCTTGTCACATTTGTGAACTATATACCAAATTTCAAGTCTCTAGCTCATACCGTTCCCGAGATATTGTTAAATTACAGCGAAAACTGCCAAAAAGCGGTAAAATGCCGCCAGGCGTTGCACCGGTCTTAACCAAAAGTTTCGTGTCGCATCCTTGTCACATTTCACAGCTACATACCAAATTTCAAGTCTCTATCTTACTCTTCTCGAGATATTTTGTTTACAGACAGACAGACACACACACGGACCAATGGCTGAAACTTTGGATTTAGGCTTTAGGGACCTGAAAACGTGTTTTGGCACTGAAAACTGACCATCGAAAATTTGGCCCGATTACATTACTTTCCTTCCTATAGGATAAGGAAAATAAAAATAGGTACTTTCCCCGGTACCTACCTACCTAGTAGGTGTACCTAGGTACCTATCATAACGTGTAGAAGATTTCATGGAATAAAATTATCACTAAGTGTGTTGCATATTGCATAATTAGAACAGTTTCCAGGCATTCATACAAAATATTTATTTTCCACGTGTTTGAGTAAATGATTTGATCGACTTGGATTTAATTAATGATTGTTACTGTTTGTTCGAAAGGATACAATGACTCAAATAGCATACGTAAGCAAAGCATAAAGCATCAGCGAATTTGAGAGAGAGAGAGAGAGAGAGAGAGAGAGAGAGAGAGAGAGAGAGAGGAGATAAACCCATATGAGAGATAGAGATATGTGGAGGGAGGGAGAGAGAGAAAGAAAGAGAAGGCAAAGAGGGAGAGAGAGAAAGAAGGCGAAAGATATCAGGGGAGAAACACATGGAAAAAGAAGGAATAGGAAAAAAAGGCGAGATGGATAAGAGAGAAAGAGATATGTAGAATGTGAGAGGAAAAGAGGGGAGATAGAATGAAAGAGGGAATAACTAGAAAAAGACAGACAGATGGATCAGGAAGAGAGAGAAAGAGGAAAGTCAGGAAAAATAGCTACAAAGATAATAGAGATTGATATCCTAACTTCATATATGAGCAAGACAAGGATGAAGAATAACACGGGGAGAGAGAGAGAAAAGGAGGGAGAGAGGAAAGAGAGAGATATTACAATGAATGGACGTTACATATTTTGATAATTACAAGGAACAATCATAAAGGACGGGTTAATACAAAATTAATTCACATGCAATTAAAAAAATACCTACGTTAACAACAACAATAAACAAAATAAAAATGGCGTCCTGCCAAAGGAAAACAAACTCAATTCCAAGTTTACAACAGATATTATTAAGAGATATGTACGAGAGTGAGAAGAGATATGAGAGATAGAGATATGTGGAGAGAGAGAGAGAGAGAGAGAGAGAGAGAGAGAGAAGGCAAAGAGGGAGACAGAGAAAGAAGGAGAAAGATATCAGGGGAGAAACACATGGAAAAAGAAGGAAGAGGAAAAAAAGGCGAGATGGATAAGAGAGAAAGAGATATGTAGAATGTGAGAGGAAAAAAGGGGAGATAGAATGAAAGAGGGAATAACTAGAAAAAGACAGACAGATGGATCAGGAAGAAAGAGAGAGAGAGAGAGAGAGAGAGAGAGAGAGAGAGAGAGAGAGAGAGAGAGAGAGAGAGAGAGAGAGAGGATAGAATGAAAGAGGGAATAACTAGAAAAAGACAGACAGATGGATCAGGAAGAGAGAGAAAGAGGAAAGTCAGGAAAAATAGCTACAAAGATAATAGAGATTGATATCCTAACTTCATATATGAGCAAGACAAGGATGAAGAATAACACGGGGAGAGAGAGAGAAAAGGAGGGAGAGAGGAAAGAGAGAGATATTACAATGAATGGACGTTACATATTTTGATAATTACAAGGAACAATCATAAAGGACGGGTTAATACAAAATTAATTCACATGCAATTAAAAAAAAGTACCTACGTTAACAACAACGATAAACAAAATAAAAATGGCGTCCTGCCAAAGGGAAACAAACTCAATTCCGGCTGGTAGTCGAACCTGCGACCCCATGATTGGCATCCCAACAGCCCGAATTACCTACTACATTATTCCTTCACCAATCTCACCATTTCCAAATAATTACTTTGTTTCTTCACCGGGACTTATTTTCTACCACAGATATACATACCTACCAACGTTTTTTCAGATATGTAGTATAAACAATGAAACAATCAAACTCCTGCAATTTCTTCCATTCTTTGGTCCGCCATCTTAAATTGTCCACCATCATGCTTCTGTCTCCTTTCTCTCACTCTCGCTCTCTCTCTCTCCTTCTGTCTCCCTTCTCTCACTCTCGCTCTCTCTCTCTCTCCTTCTGTCTCCCGTCTATCTCACTCACTCTCTTTCTTTCTTACTCGTGTCTCTCTTTTTGACAAATTGGCATCACTGTAAATGTGATGGCATTGAAAGACGACAGATAAAGAAAGAGAGAGAGAGAGAGAGAGTTCACCGCATGTTATGTAATATAATTAAATTTAAAGGAAATTTGAAACCCTTGGAAAAAAATAATGATATGATCAAACAACCACGAGATAAAAGTCGCTTTTAACAACTATCTCCCTCTCTCTCTCTCTCTCTCTCTCTCTTTTCGATATTTGGGTTCTTCTTGATACCATAACGTGTTTTCCTTTAAATGTAGGTAGATATATACGGGTTTCGATATTTGGGTTCTTCTTGATACCATAACGTGTTTTCCTTTAAATGTAGGTAGATATATACGGGTACCACACGTGTTATGTGCATAATATCACCGATGTATGTACTAGTGTACTACCTACGGCTTTATCCTTTCATGTCATCTTTGGTCTGCGCCTTTTTTTTCTGCCTTGCTTTGATTTCGAATTATTTTTTTTTATTTTTTCCAATACATTCCACATGTCGAATTGTCGCCACATGAAGGGTGAAATCCCCGTCCTTAAAGACCACAGAGGGGACAAGGACTCTGATTGTTATAGTTTCCCTCTGCAAATAACCAAAAAAAAGTCTTTAGAAATCATACAGTGACGTTAAACTGATTGAAACTCCATCAAACAAACAAAACTTTTTTTTTTCAAGATGATAAAGGTGACAAAACAAACAAAACATATTCTGCTCTCTTGTATCTTTTTTCCGCAACAGCTAACCAATACACACAAAGGAACATAAAGAAAAGATAAGATAAAAGAATGAAAGGAAGACAAAAGATATGTAAGTAGATAATGGACGAAGATGAAAAGATAAAACAGAAGAAGAAAAAGAAATAAGAAGAAGAAGAAGAAGAAGAAGAAAGACAAAGAAGGAAGATAAAATGACACCTTGATGATGGATCGTGTGACAAATGAAGCAAGAGTATATACGGGTACCACACGTGTTATGTGCATAATATCACCGATGTATGTACTAGTGTACTACCTACGGCTTTATCCTTTCATGTCATCTTTGGTCTGCGCCTTTTTTTTCTGCCTTGCTTTGATTTCGAATTATTTTTTTTTATTTTTTCCAATACATTCCACATGTCGAATTGTCGCCACATGAAGGGTGAAATCCCCGTCCTTAAAGACCACAGAGGGGACAAGGACTCTGATTGTTATAGTTTCCCTCTGCAAATAACCAAAAAAAAGTCTTTAGAAATCATACAGTGACGTTAAACTGATTGAAACTCCATCAAACAAACAAAACTTTTTTTTTTCAAGATGATAAAGGTGACAAAACAAACAAAACATATTCTGCTCTCTTGTATCTTTTTTCCGCAACAGCTAACCAATACACACAAAGGAACATAAAGAAAAGATAAGATAAAAGAATGAAAGGAAGACAAAAGATATGTAAGTAGATAATGGACGAAGATGAAAAGATAAAACAGAAGAAGAAAAAGAAATAAGAAGAAGAAGAAGAAGAAGAAGAAAGACAAAGAAGGAAGATAAAATGACACCTTGATGATGGATCGTGTGACAAATGAAGCAAGAGAGAGAGAGAGAGAGAGAGAGAAAGAAAAAGAAAGAAAGAGAGAGAGAGAAAAAAGAAAGTGGGGAAGAGTGATAGAGAGAAAGACAACAAGAAAAAGAAAGAAAGAGAGAGAGAGAAAAAAGAAAGTGGGGAAGAGTGATAGAGAGAAAGACAACAGAGGAGAGATAAAGAAGGAGAGAGAGAGAGAGAGGAGAGAAAGAAAGTGAGGAAGAGTGAGAGAAACAGAGAGCAGAGGGGAGAGTAAGAAACAAAGAGAGAGAGAAAAAGAAAGAGAAAGACAGAGAGAGAGATATAAAGAGAGGAAAAAGAGAAAGAGGGAAGTATGCAGTAAACAAAGTAGGTAAGGTACCTGAGTGTCTTATTTATGAAATGTCTCAGCCACGATACTTTGTGTCATCCTGTATATGTTTGTTGTTGCTAACCGTGACAAATTGTACATTTGAATGCACAAGAGAGAGAGAGAGAGATGGAGAGAGAGAAAGGGAAAGAAATGAGAGGGGGAGAGAAGAGAGAAAGAGAGAGAGAGAGAGAGAGAGAGAGAGAGAGAGAGAGAAGGAGAGAGAGAAAAATGAGAGGAGGGGAGAAGAGGAAGGAGTAATTTAGAGTTTCCAATTTATCTACATTATCCGTGTTTTCAGCGGTTGTGTAGGGGATTAGATTCAGCTCTTGACGTTCGCTTTGCTCTCACTGTCTCGTCTCTCTTTCTCCCTCCTCTCTCTCTCTAGTCTCTTTCTTTCTCAATCACTTATTCTCTTCTCCTCTTCTTCTTCTTTTTCTTCTTCTTTTTCTTCTTCTTCCTCTTCTTCCTCTTCTTCTTCCTTCGTTATTTTCATTATCTATCGATCTATCTGTCTTTCAATACAGCTTACTTTTGAAAAGTAAAATACATTACTATCCTTTCTCTGTCTAAAAACAGCAAAGTTCAATAAGTCTCTCTCTCTCTCAAATCCTTCAATCACAATTTTTCTCTTTTATCTCTTTCTCTCCTCTCCCTTTTTCTTTCTTTCCGCATGCTTCCTTATATTTACCATTATTTTCCTCCTCCTCTCCCTCTCTCTTTCTTTGAATCTCCTCTCTCTCGCTTTCTCTCCTCTCTCTCTTCCTTTTTCTCTCTTTCTCTCTTATTTTATTTTCTTCAGTCACTTCCAGGTTCCATCTTCTTGGTTTTAAAAAGCAATTTTCTTCTCTCTCCCTCCCTCTTTCTTCTTCTCCTATTTCTCTCTCCCTCTTCCTGTTTTTTTTTTTATTATTTTTTTACTTTCTTACTAAAGTCTTTTCTCATCACCGTAGTTTTGTTTCTCTCTCTCCCTCTCTCTCTCTCTTTGTCTGTCTTTCCCTCTCTCTAACCTCTCTCTCTCTTTCTCTTTACAATAATTCGCGCACCTGGTGGTAAACGGGTATTGTATTCCATTTACAGGGTGTTCCTAAAGTTTACTAGGCTTATACATGTACAGTTGTACACCCTAGTTCACAAAGGGTACACGTGACATTTTTTTTGCGAAAGCGAGTTATGTGTTAAAATGGGTTAATCGAGTTATGTGTTAAAATGGGTTAATCGAGTTATGTGTTAAAATGGGTTAATCGAGTTATGTGTTAAAATGGGTTAATCGAGTTATGTGTTAAAATAAGTTAATCGAGTTATGTGTTAAAATGGGTTAATCGAGTTATGTGTTAAAATGGGTTAATCGAGTTATGTGTTAAAATGGTTTGTGTTCCGTGTTTATAAACCTTTAATTAACCCATTTTAACACCTAACTTGATTTCAAAAAAAAAAAAAAAAAAAAAACTACTTCTCCTTTTTGAGAAGGGGGGAAATATCCTTTGTGCTCCGTGTTTATACACCTTTCATTAACCCATTTTAACACAAAACTCGATTTCAAAAAAAAAAGTCACTTGTACCCTTTGTGAACTAGGGTGTACATATTTTTATACACGTGTATATTTGTTTGCCACGATACTTTGTGTCATCCTGTATATGTTTGTTGTTGCTAACCGTGACAAATTGTACATTTGAATGCACAAGAGAGAAAGAAGGAGAGAGAGAAGGAGAGAGAGAGAGAGAGAGAAAGAGATGGAGAGAGAGAGAGAAAGAGAAATGAGAGGAGGGGAGAAGAGGAAGGAGTAATTTAGAGTTTCCAATTTATCTACATTATCTGTGTTTTCAGCGGTTGTGTAGGGGATTAGATTCAGCTCTTGACGTTCGCCCACTTCCAGGCTCGATTAATAACATTGGTACCCGTACGTTTTGTTTTGTTTTTCTTTTTATATTTCAATCACTTATTCTCTTCTCCTTTTCTTCTTCTTCTTATTCTTCTTCTTCCTCTTCTCCTTTTTCTTCTTCTTCCTCTTCTTCTTCTTGCTCTTCTTCTTCTTGCTCTTCTTCTTTTTCTTCCTCTTCTTCTTTTTCTTCCTCTTCTTCTTTTTCTTCCTCTTCTTCTTCTTCTTCTTCCTCTTCTTCTCCCTTCGTTATTTTCATTATCTCTCGATCTGTCTGTCTTTCAATACAGCTTACTTTTGAAAAGTAAAATACATTACTTTCCTTCCTATAGGATAAGGAAAGTAAAAAGGAGAGAAAAAAACACTAAAAATACATTGGAAAAAATTGCTTTGCTGTCGCGTTGCCTTTTTATACACTTTGGTTTTCATTCGGATTAGGCATTAAAAAAAGTTCGGGTGTGAACATCACAGGACTTTCAATTACATTAAGAAAAAAAAAAATAATAATGATAGTAAAATAAAATAAATTAATTACCTAAAATGAACCCTTATATTGAATCTGACATTTTATTAATCTTGCTAAAAAAAAGTCTCCGTTTATGATTTTCATTTTGGTCAAACCTTAGAACTAACTTTTGACCTAATTTTACCAGGCGTATTGGCCTGAAATTTGGTACCTTTTTTTTTAAAAAAAAGAGGTTTGACAGAGGGAACTGTAACTGCTATGGTCTTATCGTCCCGAAATCGAAGAGAGAAGAAAGACAGAATAGGAGAAAGCCAGCCGTTTCCGAGAACGAACATTATCCCATCAGGATAAAATTCGCCCGGGCGGGAATCGAACCCGTGGCCTAGCGCTTACAAGGCAGAAGCACTACCAACTAAGCTAACTAGGCTGGCCGCTGACTATCAAGGGATCACTAAAGTTAGGTCAGTTTGAGCTTGGTTGGTAAGTAGGTATCCGTATGGGTGACCATCTGGACAATTGTGTGCTGCTGGCTCCGCCCAATCGAACTGAGGCTGGGTGAGGTTAGGTTAGCAGAAGGGTGAGAGTAACACCCCGTCCCTAAAAACATTAACAAGTTATACCTACAGCGCAGCAAAGTTAAAACGTTAAAAGTAAAAAGTAAATATCTCATTTTAAAGGTTGCTTGATGGTAAAGTCCTCTCTTTTTTAATTTTGTACATTTTCCCTACATAATGTAATAGAAAGTAAAAAGCGACAAACTTTTTCACGAGAACTTAAAACCGGGAGCGAGAGAGTTTTGATGGGGAGTAATATTGTGAACTTTTATTTAAGCCGTTCCGTAAGCTTCTTAATATTTCCAGCCAGTTTATTACGAGGCGAAAAAATATGAAAATATATACAGGGTTCCCCCAAGAAACGGCATATCTGCAGGAGAAATAGTAGGCCTTCGCTTTCGGAAAGATAAGACATTAGCAATAGATCAGTTGCGCTTACTTGGGTGATGTTTCAAAGTCATAGAGCAGGAAAAATGAGGACCAACGGAATTTTTCTTTTTCTCTACGACTTCTAGATCCCGAGATAAATCGATTTAAAAAATACCGGTAAATCGTGAACTTTGACGTCACAGCATACGCTCCCGTAGGCGATGACGTCATAATTCATGACCCCCGCTTCGTTTTTTTGTGCGCAAGCGTTTCTGCGCATTTTGACGTGAAAGCTGACGTCACACTCTTCGAACTTTTTCATTAGGACGGCAATTAAAAATTGAATTTTCGACCTTTTAAAGTTACTTTTTCCGAGTTTTGACCGCAGATTTGGATTTTTCACATCTTTTTACGTAGGAATCGACATTTTAATAATAATATTTTCCCAATTGCAACTCCTCCATTACAGTTCCCTCTATGAAACCTCTTAGAAGAAATGCTGATAATACTGCCTTTCTCTCTCTCTCTCTCTCTCTCTCTCTCTCTCAAAAAACGGCTGTTATACAGTGACGTCAGTGATGTTTGAATGATACACCCTGTATTCTAGCGAGATATTATCTCCTCCATATTTGAACAGTGGGGAAGATAATATTTTGAGTACACAGTATAAAAAACAGCTGTTATACAGTGACGTCAGTGACGTTTGAATGATACACCCTGTATTCTAGCGAGATATTATCTCCTCCATATTTGAACAGTGGGGAAGATAATATTTTGAGTACACAGTATACACTGCTATACAGTGCACAGAAAGTTGTAGCAAAGTTGCTTGTAGGGGGGTTATGAAGGAAAGTCGCGTGGTTTTCTAATCCGGAGACCTATGGGTTCGATATTCCGAAGTTAAGGGCTAAATTCGCTGGATTAGGCCCTCAAATTTGCCAGATTCGCAGAATTGGAACAGGAACAGAGATGGAAAATAGAAAGAAAAGAAGGAAGAAGATAGGGAGTGAAGGTGTAAGTAAAGAGAAAACATACAGGGTGTCCCAATAAGAACGCAAGATTTGATTGTTTTATAAAACATGGTTCTCCGTGGAATAAGATGGACTTCTTAGATCATTTGAGAAGTAAACATTCTGAAATTTTGTATGGAGCAACAATCAGACAAATAACTTCCTCGACTTTTTGATGGTACATTCGTTTCCTTTTGACAAAATTTTCGATGACAAATTGGAGGAAATCAGGCTGTATCTTGTTGGCCCAGCGTTCAATTTCACCTTTCAATGCTTCAGTGGGTGTGGGTTTGTTAGTGTAAACATGTGACTTTAGATACCCCCACAGAAAGAAGTCTAGGAGGGTAAAATTACATTATCATCGAGGCCATTTCTCGTCACCAAAACAGAAAACGACACGTTTACTTACGACTAGGAAAATGCTCGCGCAAAAGTGATAATTTTTCGATTTTATTATGCTAATGCGTTGTTGAACCGTTTTAGACTCCATGATGACTAATTTTGATATGTTTACAATCAATCTGTCAGAGATTGGGCAAGATAATACAACGCATAAAAAAAGTTATGACCCTTTCAAATCTTGCGTTCTTATTGGGACACCCTTTATAAAGGGAGGGAGAGATAGATAGAGAGAGAGAGAAGAGAAAGGAAAAGGAGAGTACAACAAGATGCAGGACATTGGGTACTTCCGTTTAAAACATCTATCTCTCTCTGTCTTTCTCTCCGTTTTCTTGACCTTTCCTCTCTTTCTCTCTAATATAATGACACCTATCTCTCTCTCTCCCTTTTCCTCTTTCCCTCCTATATCTATCTCTCTCTTTTAATGTACATCTTTCTCTCTCTCTCTCTCTCTCTCTCTCTCTCTCTTTATCGTTTTCTCTTAATCCTCTTTATTTCCCACGATATAAAATTTGTACTTTTTTTTCACCGTAGAAGGTTAGGTAACAATTAAAATTTATTGCTTTGTCTTACCCGGATATTGGTTTCATTTCCCCCCCTCTCTCTCTCTCTCTCTCTTTTTCTATGTCCCACACACTCACTCTTAATGTATCTCTCTCCCACTCACTTAGGGGATGATAAAAAGAGAGATGTAGACAGATGTTTTATTGCAAGCTTCATATTATCTCTATTTCCCTTCCTCCTCTGTCTGTCTCTCTCTCTCTCTCTCTCTCTCTCTCTCTCTCTCTCTCTCTCTCTCTCTCTCTCCACCTATACATATATATATGGGAACATCCGTCCTCTCTCTCTGTCTCTCTCTCCTAGGTCAATCATTGTCCACTTTAACTCTCTCTTTTTTCCTCCCCAATGTCCATTCCCATCCCCTCCTCCTAGAACCATTTATATACAGGGACGGTCACATCAGCTCTCCCGCCTTGCCCCCCCTCAGAACAATTTATACAGGGTCCGCGCTTGTTTCACGATGACCTGCGGTTTCTGGCAGGGATAGAGGGTGTCCGAACACACGACCTGGGCGTCGTGGGCGCTCGTGGTATTGCTGGCGGCAATGTCGGCGCCAAAGTTGTACGCCTCCCGGTATAGTTTGAGTTTGGTGCGGAGGGCGGGGTCAGACAGGACCGGCTTGAGCGTCTGGACGTACTTGAGGACCCTGGAACATAGAAATACAAACATATTGAGAGTTAGATTTTCTATGATTTCTGTCTGGCTGGGGGACGTTACACAGGGAGTAGACTAGCGTAGTCTGGCTGGGGGACGTTAAACAGGAAGTAGACCAGCTTAGTCTGGCTAGGGGACGTTAAACAGGGAGTAGACCAGCCTGAATTTCTATATATATATTAAAAAAAAAAAAAAACGTAGAAGAATATTGAGCTGAACAATCTGAAGATGCTCATGTAAATCACTAACTAGAGAAAAATATATTTACAGATAGAAATACAACGGATGAACATGATATTTTGGAATCACACATCTGCAAAACAATACTCATAACGGAACACTCGATTTTCCCTAACAATTGCTGAATTGTTTTGTTTTAGCCAAAATGTGTGAACCAGTGAGTTGGGATCATTAAATGTCATGTTAGAAAACCGATTTGGTGAACCGATTTGCGGACGCCTACTCAAACGGTTTCTTCTGTACCTATTTATTCGTGAATTCGTGAATAAATAGGTCCAGAAGCGTGCGAAGGGCATCCACTCGTAAAATTTGTAGCCAAAACCAAATGTCAGCCTAAAGCAATCACCCTAGTTAGGGCTGATTGAGAGGCTGCCGAAAAATGCCGACTTTGTCTGTACACGGGAAAAGGCAGTAGAAAAAGAAGAAGGAGTAGAAGTAAAGAGTCCGTTTACCCCAACAGTCAAGTCCTTATCTCAAATATTTGAGGATAAAATTTCATGCCTCGTCTGGGATTGAACCCACGTTACTTCTACTCCTT
>NW_007377462.1:513319-521852 GCF_000475195.1 Diaphorina citri
GGGAGGCCCCCCCCCCCCCTTTAAACAGCCCTGCTCCTTTTCCCCTATCAATCTCTCCCTCATTTTGAGCGCTACCTAACCCTTAACTAGTTTTCTCCTTCAATTTCTCCCCTATTTTGAGAGCTACCTAACCATTGACTAGTTTCCCCTGTCTCTCCCTTATTTTGAGCGCTACCTCGCCCTGTGAAATTCCCTATTACAGATTTTGTCTACTCAAAGATTTATACGTTTGATGAAACCTCCAATCACCAGACCCAGACAACAAAGGATAAGGGTACAAGAAATTTGTATCATGCAAATGATTGATTCCGTGACTGGCTGTTGCGGGGTCCACTCAGCCTCGTGAGGAAAATGAGTAGTATGAGACATATGAATGCGCAAAGCGACCGGTGCCAGCATGGTGGGTAAACATTGGATGTTAGGATTATTGAGATATTGGAAAAATCCTATAATGCTGCAGTGAGCACCAAAGTTGTGATATAATAACACAAAGAAACTGCATTATTTATTAGTCTAGTCTTTCTTATTCTTTCTACCTAGTTTAAGGGTTTGTGCTTTTTTTTTTCTTCTTCTTCGTTATTTTCTTATTCTTCTCCGTTATTGTTTCTCTTATTTTATTTTATCATGACATTCTCATGATGCATCTGCAATGATTGCATTCGTTTTATGGTAAGAGAGGAGAAAATTTAGGCTGGTATACTGTTTAACGTCCCGCAGCCAGTTACCACGCATTATTCCTATTAATTTTGCTATCGATTCTGGTATCTTTTCCCTGGAACCTGTTTTACTTCAAGGTCCCCTGTTTGGGCGCTTCTCCCCTACCTTGTAAACGATTTGATGAACGTTGTATACCTTGACTCGAATATCTATGATGTAATATAATCACGTATAACAAATCACTAATTAATTTTGCGGTAGATTGAACATTGAAAAGTTGAATTTCCCTTATTACGCTCCCTCTCTCGCTCTTTCTACCTACCTCTCTCTCCCTCTTTCTCTTCCTATCTCTCTCTCTCCCTCTCTCTCTCTCTCTCTCTTTAATCTAATTAATAAGGAGCGTATGTTTGCTATTAATTAATTTATCCTTAACGCTGACTGCCACCTTGCTCTACTTCCCCCAGGTTGGCTTGGAGGGTAACACGTCTGCCTTCTAAGCGCGAGGTCTCAGGTTCGATTTCCGTACAGGGCGACCTTTATCCTACAGAGAAGGTTTGTTCTAGGAACGGCTGATGGCTTTAGATTTAGACTGTTCTGTTTTTCTTCTGTCTTCACTTCCGGATGATAAAACCTTAGAAGTTACAGTTCCCCATATCAAACCTTTTATTATTTTTATATTTTTTAAAAGGCCTTTTTGAGGATCCTCGGCCAGGGGCTAATGGGCCCACAATAAAAATAGAGATATACCTTTCATACCGCATAGTTGTCATAAAATTCCCCCATGACATTCCATCCCGTTTTCTGCGAGAGATACCTACAATAGCATCAAATCCAGGGGTACTTAACCTATTTCAAGTGTTCTGGAAAACCTCAAAGTCCGCGATACTTTATATGCAAGAAAATAACAAGTTTCCATTTATATTTGATCGAGAAAAAACTCAGAACATACATTTTTCTTACAAATGGTATACCCATCCGTATAAGCAGAGCTTGTGCCACGGATGGGAAAAAAACGGTTTAAATAATAAAACCGGTACCTACACAACTTGCACGCAGGAAAGCCGGGAATCGAACCCGGGTCTCAAAATTATATCAAGTGGGTCCCAAATTGTGATTGGTAATAGTGGTCCATCTCTAAAAAAAAAAAAAAAAAAGCGCAAAACCCCTGTAATAGTGGTCCATCTCAAAAAAAAAAAAAAAAAAGCGCAGAACCCCTGATTCAAAGAAATTGAAAATTGAACATTCCTCTTTGGTATACTCTTTATTGCGGGTTTGCGAGTTTTTCCTTCTTCTTTTTATTTTTAGTGTCCATTATTGGAAATAGAATACTTATGTTATTCTTCTTCGTTATTTCATTATTGTTTCTCTAAATTTCTCTTATTTTATTCTTGTTTTTCTTATTTTATTTTCTTTTTGTTTTCTCATTTTTATTATTCATTTTGTCCGTCTTACTTCTTCTTTTGAGAAGCGCGGCAGGTTTAACATTGGCAGACAGAATCAGGAATGAGACAATTGAGGAAGACTTCAAACTACCAGACATCATCAAAGAAGCAAAGAAAATGAAATGGAGATGGGCAGGTCATGTCGCCAGAATGAACAGTCAAAGATGGGCACTCAAGATCTCAAACTGGACACCCTACAACAACAAACGGAAGAGAGGAAGAAAAAGGAAAAGATGGAGAGACGAGCTGAGAAAGATTGGAGTCAACTGGCAAACCAAGGCAAGACACAGGAAGTCATGGGAGGAGATTATGGAAACAATCGGCTTGAAATAAAGAATAGAATTTAGGAAATCAGATGGTAATAGTGCATGTAAAATTAGGAAAAAAAAAAAAAAGTTGATAAGTTAAAAAAAAAAAAATAATAATAAAAAAATAAAAAAAAAACTGATCAGATTAGAATAAAGGCCTTTGTCTAGGTAGGTAATTGACTAATATTGGGAATGGTTGATAAGGGGGTACAAGGCATACTTTTCCATTCCTCTCACTCCTTATACATATCTCTACTGAGAGGTGGGAGAAAAAAGGTCAAGTAGTGATGATTTTCCCCCATGAATGCTTTTCTAATAATTAGCTAGGCAAACCTTAAGTTCGTTTGTTACAACAAAGATATTTCTTATAGCTATTTTCGTACAAGAAACTTTACAAATATTTTTTCCACGATTCCTGCAATATCCTTTGGCAAGGAGCTTGAAATTCACTTCACCACAAATCACAAACCAACTCCGTTTCCTCTCTTTTTCCCCCCACGCAATAAAATAGTATTCAAACAGATGTAGCGAGAGAAAAATATTTTTCCGCGGAAAGAGGAAACATCAAAAATATTGTTATAAAAAAAATCGCGTCAAACAAAAGAAAATATTTACGACGGGAAAACTCAATTTTCCAAGCGGTTTTGTGAAGTATGGCAGAAATATCGATTCTTCTTTTATTCATCTCTTGGCTGCCCTACATTTTGTTCTATTTTTTTTCAAGTTCCAATCTTCTTTTGAGAGATTGAGAGCTACCATCTCAAGTGTTCTTAATTCTTCATTCGACCTGTTTCCATCTAGATTGGGGTATTACTTTTTTTGTTTTATGTTGTCTGTCTTGTTGATACTTTGAGTAAACCCTCTCTTCGTCGAGTCTCGAGTCTTTTTCTTTCTTGTGAAAATTGTTGTATCTGTTTTGTGTTGTATCTAAAATTGTTGTATCTGTATCTGTTTTGTGAAAATCTTTGTGTCCTCGAACTTTGCTCCATAACTAGGTTCATTTATGTTTTATTTTATTAAGGGGAGGAAGAGGAGAAGAAGAAGGAGGAGGAGGAGGAAGAGGAGGAAGAAGAAGAAGAAGAAGAAGAAGAAGAAGAAAGGAGGAATAAGAAGAAAAAGGAAAAGAAGAGGAGGAGGAACAAGAAAAAGAAAAGAGAAAATATAGGTACCTACTTGAAATATCGATGCATCATTTTCTGGGTCTTCTTATCAAAATGTATTTTCAAGATTAAAATAAGATGATTACGTACATACCTGTACCTACCTATTTTCCTATGTAGTAATGTATCATTTACTTTTTTTTCCATAAAATTTTTAAATTTGAAAAAAAAGAGAAAAAAAATAAAGAAAATTTTTAAATTCACCATTTCCTCCTTCATTTCCTTTCTCGAGATCCATCCTCTTCTTCTTCCTTATTCTTCTTCTTCTTCTTCCTTATTCTTCTTCTTCTTTATTCTTCTTTTTCTTCTTCTTCTTCTTCTTCTCCTTCTTCTTCTTCTTCTTCTTCCTTACTCTTCATCTTCGCTTCATTCTCTTCTTGAAATTCCACGCGGCTTCTTTTTCTCCAAACTTTATTCAATTTATTATCCGCTCGTGGAATTTGCTTCCCTCTCTCTCTCTCTCTCTCTCTCTCTCCCTCCCTCTCTCTCTCCCCCTCCCTCTTTCTCTGTTACTCCTTCTTTCTCTCTCATTTCTCCTCTTAATTTCTCAATATCTTCCTCTTTCTCCTCCTCCTTCTTCTTTATCCCTCCCTCTTTTCTCTCATTCCCTCCCCCTCTCTTTCTTTTCTCTCTTTCCCTGTTCGTGTCTCATTTCTTATACTAAATTCTCGATATCTCCCTCTTTATCCGTATTCTTCTTCTTCTTCTTCTTCTTTATTCTATTCATCTCCCCTTGCGATCATAACATTGCGATGCAATGTAAAATAGTTCCACAATGTTATGATTAGTTTTGTTAAGAGGAGTTCCGTAGGTTTTAGTGGGTAGGCGGACATGACAAATAGAAACAGAGGAAGGGAAATAGGGATAGAAAGAGAGGGAGGAAGACAGAAAAGGAGCGAGAAATAAAGTTAAAGAGGAATAGAGAGACAGAGAAAGGAAGAGATATGGCGAGGAAGAGAGAGATAGGGCGAGGAAGAGAGAGAGAGAAAGGGGAAGAGGAAGAGAGGTAAATTTATAGATAGGGACGGATAAAGAGAAAGAGAGGGATTGAGAGAGGAAGAGAGCGAGAGAGAGAGAGAGAGAGTTAGAGAGGGAGAGAGAGAGAGAGAGAAAGAGAGAGTTAGAGAGGAAGAGAGAGAGAAAGAGAGGGAGGGTGCACCCTAGGGGTTCCAACATGGGGATTTTCCTCGCAGTCATTTTCCCAGCTTTGCTTTTTGTTCCATTTAAACTTATATTCAGGTTTCCATGGAGTATTAACTTCGAAAACTATACAAGCTACCCGCAGGTCTGACAGGAGGGAACGAGAGGGAGAGAGAGAGAGAAATGGATAGATAGAGAGGGAGAGAGATGAATAGAAATAGACACAAGGAAAGGGAAAGGGAAAGGGAAAGAGAGAGAGAGAGAGAGAGAGAGAGAGAGAGAGAGAGAGAGAGAGAGAGAGAGAGAGAGAGAGAGAGAGACAGAGAAAGGAAGAGATAGGGCGAGGAAGAGAGAGAGAGAGAGAGAAAGGGGAAGAGGATGAGAGGTAAATTGATAGATAGGGACGGATAAAGAGAGAGAAAGAGGGATAGAGAAAGAAAGAGAAAGCGAGAGGTGGAGAAGGGTAAACAAAGGAAGAGAGAGAGGGGGGGAGAGAGAGAGAAAGAGAGGGAGGGTGCACCCTAGGGGTTCCAACATGGGGATTTTCCTCGCAGTCATTTTCCCAGCTTTGCTTTTTGTTCCATTTAAACTTATATTCAGGTTTCCATGGAGTATTAACTTCGAAAACTATACAAGCTACCCGCAGGGCTGACAACGGGACCGGGAGTTTGGTATGGGGCCGGGAACCCTGAGACTGCAAAGTAGTGAGCCGGGAACCTGAGACTTCAAAGTAATTAGTCGGGAATCCGAAACTACGATGAAGTCAACCAGGAACCCAACAGTATAAAGTAACGGAATAGCACTACTAGAGATTGTGACGGGCCGGGAACCCGATTCTAAAACAGTGATGGGCCAGGAACCCACCACTACACAGTCATGGGGCGGGAACCCGCCACTACAAAGCATCAGATGTCAAGGTCAGGAGGTGGGGTCTGGAATGTGACGGACCGGGAACCGAATATCATTGAGTTTGGAATGGGTCAAGAGATTTATCCCGAAAAGTAATGAACCGGGAACCTGATAAGTAATGGTCCGGGAACCCGGTATTACAAAATAATGGACCAAGAGCTGGGGACTGAAAAGTTACGCCCTTAGAGCCCAATTCTTGCTTTGGTTCGTTAAGTCGAAATGGTTGGGAAACAGCAGTCATAACTTTTGTGATGTGACCTCTGATACCAACCATGGGGATAAGCTGTAAATTCATTTGAAATATCCCATTAGAAGTTGAATTACCCATTGGAATCCCCATTATAAGTTGAAATAATGAAATAGAAAGCAGTGGCGTGGGGTGAGATTTTCAAAAGGGGAAGCTAAAAACCTTTATTCCTCTCACAACTCCCTCCCTCCGTCCTTTTCTACTTCTATCCCCCTTTTTCTTTCTCCTACCTCCCTCTTTGTCTCGCCCTTACATTCTCCAATCTCTCCATCTCACTTTTATTTCTTCTATATCCCCCTCTTTGTCCCTCCCTTACACTTTCCGATCTCTCTATCTCACTTTTATTTCTCTTTCAATTTTGTTTCCAATTCATTTATTTTGCTTTTCACTTTGATGAACAGTTTCTCATCATTAGTGTTTCTCTCTCTCTCTCTCTCTCCTCTCTCTCATTCTTCTCTCACTCTCATTCTCTCTCGTCCTCTTTTCTATCCCAGTTTCTTTATCTTTCTCCTCTCCTCTTCTGATTTCGTTTCTCTCCCTCTTGATCCCTTTCTCCTCCTCTTCTTCTTCTTCTTCTTCTTTTTCTCTATCAGTGTTTGTCGGTTTTACTGTGAAACTTTGTCGTGTAGGGTACCTCCTTAATTATGTCCTTCCTCTAGCTCTCTCTCTCTCTCTGTGTGTGTCTCTCTCCCTCTTTATCGATAGTAAATTTTCTTGTTTTGTAGCACAACCAAAGAGTCCTTTGCCTTTGATTTACCCTCTCCCTCTCTCTTTTACTGGATAGTAGCTTCTCTCTCTCTCTCTCTCTCTCTCTTTTAATGTATGATAGCTACTCTCTCTCTCTAATAGGTAGGTACATAGACTACATAGTGCATACTATCAGAGTTTCGTTTCCTTTGTTGACATTGCGGTTTACTCTCTTTCTCTCGCTCTCCCTCTCTCCTACTTTACCTTCTCCTTCCTTTGATATTTACAGGGGGTCAATATAGGTTTTATAGGTAAAAGATACCTGGGTTATGTAAAATAGGTACCTACACCTGATTATCTACATACGTACATAAATGTATATACCTACCTACAGCTCATTATAAAATAAATCCATGAAGCCGATGGGAAATGTTTAGTGTATTGCACATTGCATACCTAAATAGTTTCCAGGCATTCATACAAATTGGAATAATTTCCAATTTTCCATCCTTTTCAATGGCGATGCATTCAACATGCACTGATTTCCAATATTCCAATTGATCACGGAGGTGAAGCTACGTTGCGCGAGGTTAGTATCCGAACGGGTGACCATCTGGGCAATTGCGTGCTTTTTCTTCTCTGAGGCCACTTTGGGTACTTTTTTTCCATCCCACCAAAATCCTTTACCGTCTCTCTACTTACCTTATACGTATGGCACTGGTACCTAGTTACCTACGTATAATTTATAAGGGAATTTTACAGTTCTATTCGTACTCCCTACCTAAATCTTCTCCATCTTCCTGTCCACAATATTGTGTTCCCCATTCCCTCCTTCTCTTTCCATCTACTAAAATCTACTTTTCCAAAACTCTGGAAACTCTCCCTCTTTCTCTCTCGCCCTCTCTCTTTCTCACTCTCGTCCACTTTAGTGGTCGTCACCACTATTTGCTATTTGCTCATTCAATATGTAAACGTTTCCGATGAGAGAGAAAAAGGAAATAGAGAGAGAGAGAGAGGGACTGACACTGATTGAGAGACAAAAAAGAAGGAAGAGAGAGAGAGAGAGAGAGAGAGAGAGAGAGAGAGAGAATAAAGATGAATGCGAGGCTTTAGAATCCAGGTTGAATAATCAATTAATTACTAGTTTTTTTTTTTCGTTAAGTAGTAAGTAGAGGAGATGAGAAAAACCGAAGAAAGGAAGGGAAGCGGTGTTTCATGGCGGAGTCGCCACTGGTAGAAAGTAATACCCATTTTGGTACCTTGAAACTTAGACTAGTATAAATTATAATAACCTATAATGTTCCCAATGAGGCCATATTAATGACCACTGTCCCTTTGTTGTAAACCTTTAATTGGAAATTATAATAGCTAAATAGCATTAACTAATAATAGCAGGGATTTTGATAAAAGTAGCAGGGATTTTGATAAAAGTAGCAAGGGATTTTGATAATATGTACACATACCTAGCGAATGCAATATTGCAATGAGAGCTTTAATAATGTTTGCGGTTATAAATTGATAATTAGTGCCCATAGGACCATGTTAAAACGACCATAATAAAAAAATATACTCGTAGGTATACCAATATTTATCTATTATTAGATACATGTTTCTCTGGGATTTAATTTATGTATTGTTTATGTATAATTTTGTCTCGCTTAGGGACGTTAAACAGGGAGTATACCAGCCTGAATTTCCCTTGCTAAAAAAAAAGCAAAGGTTGAGTGCGAAGGGCATCCACTCGTAAAATTTGTAGCCAAAACCAAATGTCCGGCCAAAGGAATTACCCTAGTCAGGGCTGATTGAGAGGCTGACGAAAAACGCCGACCCCGTCTGAACACGGGAAAGGGCAAAGAAAACAGTCCTTCTATGAAACCTAGGGGGTACAGTTTTTTTTTTTTTTTTTTTTTTTTTTTTTTTTTAAGAGGTTTGACAGAGGGAACTGTAACTGCTATGGTCTTATCGTCCCGAAATCGAAGAGAG
>NW_007377462.1:522362-524697 GCF_000475195.1 Diaphorina citri
ATTAGACATCTAAAATTAGTAATTCAGAAAGGTAGTTACAATATCGTGTTGCCCAGACTTATTGTAACACCCTGTATATGAGGATTACAAGGGATGGAAGTCGTATACATAGTTCCGTGTTGAGGTTTTAGTCAAGGGCTTCCACCATTTCAATATTACTCGATCAGGTATGGGATTCTCTTCAAATGAACAAATTTAGGCCCCTATATGGTTTCTCTTGTTTCGAAATGCATGTAATAACGAAAGCTTTTGGGCCTTTGGGGTTATTTATAGAATGAACATTAGGCATTGGTAGGTACTTCATTTACTCATAAAGTGATAGGATGAGACTGCAAAGTCCCTATTTATACAAACGGTTGGTGTTGTTTTAGATTTTAAAATATACCTCATTTTTTATACTGTTAAGATGAGACTGAAAAGTTCCCCTTATATAACGGAAGGTTGGAATTATGATGAAAGCCTAGGTAATAATCTGCCGAATATTTTTTTGACAGACGTTAGTTCAAATGAAAACACCTCCAAGCAACTTCATTTACTCTCATAGAGTGATAGGATGAGACTGCAAAGTCCCTATTTATACGAACGGTTGGTGTTGTTTTAGATTTTAGAATAGGTATAGGTACCTCATTTTTTATACTATTATTATTATTAAACAATTAGATCAAACTTTATTTACATAATGATGGTAACATAATGTACATAGATATAAGTAAAAAAATAAAGTTTGATCAAGGGTGGGGTTAATGCCTATGGCATTCTCTACCACCCCACCCTTGATGTACAGAATATTGTTATCATGACATTAAAAAAAAAAAGACTGAGACTGAAAAGTTCCCCTTGTATAACGAAAGGTTGGAATTATAATGAAAGCCTAGGTAATAATCTGCCGAATATTTTTTTGACAGAGGTGAGTTCAAATGAAAACACCTCCAAGATCTTTTCAAAATGGTTTTGACATTTTCTATTTTATTTATTTTATTTTTTGACGCTTTTACTCTAACAGCACTACCCCCTATATCTATTACACTAACTTGTCTATTTGCCAAATCATAAAATATCGCATTTCCGTTTGTCCAACAAACTATCAAGTTTCTAAAATCAACATTGTCTACATATATCAGGGGTTCCCAAACTTTTGAGAACTGCGTACCACCTGACACCTCAAGGTTCTTTTGGTGTACAACCAAACATCGATTTTGTGTGGTTTTGGGGTTTAAAAAATAAAGACATTACAACGCCGCAGGCGAAATTTTTTGTTCATTGTAGAACTATCTCATAATTTTTTCGTGCATTGATTTTCTCTCCCTTTCTCTCCCCACTGCGTACCACCTGACACCTCAAGGTTCTTTTGGTGTACAACCAAACATCAATTTTGTGTGGTTTTGGGGTTTAAATAAAGACATTACAACGCCGCAGGCGAAATTTTTTGTTAATTGTGGAACTATCTCATATTTTTTAGGTGCATTGATTGTAGATTTTTTTCTCTCCCAACCAGGGTTACCAGATTTGTTTTTCGTATTTACAAGATAAATAATAAAAATGGGGTTTGCAAATCTCTTCGCGTACCACCGGAAATGATTCCACGTACCACTAGTGGTACGCGTACCACAGATTGGGAACCTCTGCGTTACCATATTACCTACATTTCCATTTCGTTTCCAACTACTCTGCGTTGTTTACAAAGCTCTACCGCTCTTTTGTTTACATTTTTGGGGAGAAAACTTCGAGAGAGAAAAAAGGAGGGAAGGAGAGGGAGAGAGATAGAGAGAGAGAGAGAGAGAGAGAGAGAGAGAGAGAGAGAGAGAGAGAGAGAGAGAGAGAGAGAGTTTTGCGGACGACGTTGTTCTGGTAGCAAGCAAAAAAGAAGACCTAAAAAGAATGCTTGAAGATCTAAATAAAGAGAGCAATAAACATGGATTGAGTATGAACTACTCTAAGACAAAAATCTTGTCACCAAACACAAATATGACAATTGAAATCAAAAATAACCAAATTCAGTCAGAAACCGAAAGCATATACCTGGGACAAACCATATCTTTCAAGAACAGAATTAACAATGAAATTTCAAGACGTATAAGTCTAAGTTGGAAAAAATTCTGGGCCCTAAAACATATTTTCAAAAATAACACATTAACAAATCAAACAAAAGCTAAAGTACTAAAAATGTGTATTTATCCCTCTCTATTATACGGCTGTCAAGTATGGGCAACAACAAAGGAGCTGGAGAGAAAACTAAAAACAACTCAACTCAAAATGATGAGAAGCGCGGCAGGTTTAACATTGGCAGACAGAATCAGGAATGAGACAATTGAGGAAGACTTCAAACTACCAGACA
>NW_007377463.1:0-4439 GCF_000475195.1 Diaphorina citri
TAACCAATTGCCTGGCCATTGGCTATACAGAATCTCAAAGAGGGACATCCACAACAGAGCCACATTCCCCAACATACTGCACTAGTTCATTGAGCACTGGGTGACTTTGAGCAATCACCTGTACGTCACCCAAAATGATGAGTTTGTGTTTCGCCCTTGATATGGCCACGGTCAGTCGCTTGCGGTCATTCAGGATTTTGGACTCCTGGCAAAGAAAAGGATATTGGAATAAGCTTTATTCCCGAGATCGGTTTTGCTTTATTCCTGAGATAGATTTTCAACTAGAGCTTTGGGGGAACTGTGATATAACCAATTGCCTGGCCATTGGCTATACAGAATCTCAAAGAGGGACATCCACAACAGAGCCACATTCCCCAACATACTTCACTAGTTCGTATCGAGGTTCCACTGTATCACAATTTTTAGTGCTCACTGCAGCATTGTAGGATTTTCCAAATATCTCAATAATCTCAGCTCCCAATGTTTACCTACCATGCTGGGACACACAGACACACACACGGACCAATGGCTGAAACTTTGGATTTAGGCTCATTATACATACTTAGCTACTCATTTTACTCACGAGGCTAGTGGGCCCTGCAACAGCCAGTCACGGAATCAATCATTTGCACGATACAATTTTTTTGACCTGCTACTCATTTTACTCACGAGGCTAGTGGGCCCTGCAACAGCCAGTCACGGAATCAATCATTTGCACGATACAATTTTTTTGACCTCGCCGGGAATCGAACACGGGTCTCCCCGGGTTTATTAGGCTAAAGTTTGTGACCAGAATAATGAACTTACTTTACTCTTCGAAGTACAAGTGCTCGAGTACAGAATAATGGACTTATCTCGTCCCTGGTACTGGTCCACAGTGTTACGAAATTTATTTGTGGTCAAATTCTTGAGCTTCAAATACTATGGGCCAGCCTAGTTAGCTTGGTTGGTAGCGCGTCTGCCTTGTAAGTGCTAGGACGCGGGTTCGAATTCCGCCCAGGGCGGATTTTATCCTGGACGGAACGGCTGGCTTTCTCCTATCCTGCCTTCCTTCTCTCTTCGATTTCGGGACGATAAGACCTTAGCAGATACAGTTAACTCTATCAAACCTAAAAAAAAGTAACTAGTTCTAGTTAGCTTGGTTGGTAGCGCGTCTGCCTTGTAAGTGCTAGGACGCGGGTTCGAATTCCGCCCGGGGCGGATTTTATCCTGAACGGAACGGCTGGCTTTCTTCTATCCTGCCTTCCTTCTCTCTTCGATTTCGGGACGATAAGACCTTAGCAGATACAGTTAACTCTATCAAACCTAAAAAAAAGTAACTAAGTATTATAATTTCTTAGTTACAAAGGGTAATCTCACCAGTCCCAGGCATTCCCTTGATAAGCAAATAGTCTTTCGCCGTCAGCACTTTCAACACAGCTTTCTTCTGACCCGTATCAATTCCGCCCGGGGCGGATTTTATCCTGGACGGAACGGCTGGCTTTCTCCTATCCTATCTTCCTTCTATCTTCGATTTCGGGACGATAAGACCTCAGCAGTTACAGTTAACTCTATCAAACCTAAAAAAAGTACCTAGGTATTATAATTTCTTAGTTACAAAGAGTAATCTCACCAGTCCCAGGCATTCCCTTGATAAGCAAATAGTCTTTCGCCGTCAGCACTTTCAACACAGCTTTCTTCTGACCCGTATTAAGCTTGGCGAATAGATCACTGCCCACGTCTAAAATAGACGCATGGTGCTTGCTAGAAAATCGGGGTAGTGTACGATCTATAATGAGGGAGCGAAGTGAGGTATTGTTCCGGTGATCTTTCTCCAGGAGGAGTCCTAAGCCTGGGAAACAAAGAATGGAGTGTACCTTGCTTATACGTATATTGCTAGTATAGGACTGAAAAGTCCCTTAAACCTTGCTGTCCAATGCTGGGACCACCAAGTGAGTTCAATCTCGCTTTAAGTTTAATTCTCGGATTAAGCAATCTAAATGGTTGATTTCAATAAAATAGCCAATCAGATTCCTTACGTCCGAGAGTTAAACTTAAACCCACTTTGTGGGGCCCCCGGCCTAAACCCCTTTGGAGTTGTGTTGACTCAGCAACTAAATCGAAAGTATTGTAGTTCATCTCGTCCATCTGGTGAGGGATATACTACGGGATTGGCATGCTACCACACAGACCACAAGAGTCTAATGTAGAAGTTGTTCGATTGCTGCGAAATAAAAACGCTCTTTTTTCGGGCCTTGGGGGAAAAAAATCCACAGGGAATCGAACCTGTGACCTTCGGAGTCCTGATCTTACCTATGAGGTTGAACGATAACAGGGACTGACTCTCATAGGTATCAACATGGAACTTGCTTCCTCCTGCACTCAAAGCACTCAGATCTCTATCCAGATTGAGACCGAGTGAGTTCTCATTGAGTGCCGTGATGAAACCTGAAGCCACGGCCGGTTGAGTGGAAGAGCTGACGATGACGTATTGGGAGAGAGAGAACACAAGGGAAGGGATGGGGTAGGAACGGGACAGAGAACACGCGTATCTACCTGGAATATTAGACATGGGTTTATAATCAGAACATTAAGACAGATGTTAGTAATGATGTTTCAAAGGGAAAGTCACAATTTAATCAGGTCACAGTGCTTAAAAAGCTGATTTCGTAGCTGATTTTATTTAAGCCCTAATGCCAGTAACTAATTCTGACCTTCTTAACCCTACATAAATAAATAGCGCGGTCAAACTTTCTTGACTTGGCGGGGCGGAGCGCTACCGCACTCCTTAATAAATAAATGGCTACTCAGTTTTAATGTTTAGACTCGTTAAGAGGATAGGACTCCATCATGGCCACTAAGGGGAACCTCTATCTGGTAAAAATTGAGTTTTTTCAGCCTCTTATCCAGCAAAAATTGCGGAATATTGGTAAGTTCCTTTGAAACAAATTATGTAAAAATAAAGAGGCCTTTCTAAACTGTTGTCCCCTGTACTCGACAGTACCTACAATTAAGGACATTCTAATTCATTTACTTTTAACACTTTCAACGCCCGGGTCCAGACTTAGATTGGAAATGCAATCGCCCCGGGACTCTCTAGCCTCAGGATCCAAAGTCCAAACATCGCTGACTTGTTTGGATTTATGTCTGGCCGCTTGAAACTCCATGCGAACCTGAAACAGAATAATTCAATAAACCAAGTGAGATTCGAGGTCACGGGTTCGATTCCCGCCCCGGCCGAACTTTTATCATAAATTTAAATAGATCAGGATTTATATCGAAATGGTTGTTTTCTTTTTCTTATCCTAACCTTCTTCTTTCGATTTCAGGACGATTCCCTCTATTAAACTTCGGGACGATATGATAAGACCTTAATAAGTAAATAAAAACAAACTTAGGTTAAACTCGCGGGAAACTTAAATTAAATTTGCTTTTGGGAACCATTGGGTATTTAGGTAGATGCGCTGTTAGACTAAGTTAGTGTACGTGCTTTTTCTTTTTACTCATTTACTTACTTAAGTGAAGAATTAAAATTCTTGACAAATTCTTGACCTTGATAAATTTTATGACGACATAGACTCGAACCCAAAACCTCCAGATCCAAAGTCCACTACGCTAACCACGAAATCAATGAGGTTGATCAGTTCACTTAATTAGTGCGATTTCCGTCTGTACCGGGTATTTGTCCCAAGTTACCATAGTGTCCCGTGTTCGGGCAGTTTACGATAGCTATGATTTTACGATAGCTATCTTTCGAATTTTATTATTATTATTATTTACTTTATTTTATGTATTTATGTTCTTTTTTACTGGGTTATATGACCCGTCAAATTAATAAATTAAATTAAATTACCTGAGTGCGGCGGAACACAAATACAGGTAAGGGCACTTGGAACAAGCGCTATGATGATTGATAGGCGGAGGAAGATAGGGCACGTCTACACTTTTCACATCTTGTTTCAAATAATACACCAGCTGATTCCGCAACATGAGTAGATCGCGCTTCTCTGGATGTCCCGACCGAACTTCTTCCAGAATGTTTTCCCTGGGAACACAAGAAACAAGGTCAGTTCCCAGTGTTTTTTTTTCAAGGTTTAGGAAATTTTAACAGGACATGAGGTAAACAATAGGGTTACCTGGTAGGGACTGACAAGAGACGCCGACCTTATTTAAGTAGAGACGCCGACCCTATTTAAGTAGGAAAGGCTAGGAAATAGAAGTCCCAAAATCGAAGAAAAAAAGGACAGAGATTTGGCCCGGCGAGGAATGAAAGGACGTCTAATTGAATCCAGGGCAACTATCTCCCTGCTCCCCCTGACAGGTTTGTCATGTCCCAGCGCACCAGAAGCTAAGGAAGAACGAGAGACTCTGGCACCATCATTACTCCCAGAGCAGGAGAGAGCAACCCCCTCTGAGGTGTAAGCACACTATAACCCTTCAGAGGGGTAAAGTTCCCAGTC
>NW_007377463.1:4869-23657 GCF_000475195.1 Diaphorina citri
AGGCTTACACATTAATCCTACTGTTCACTAAAAATAAAACTGATGACTTGTGAGCTGGTTTGCTCGGTGTATAGGAAATCGTTCCGGCATAAGTTTTATAACTTAGGGGTCGCTAACATACCCCGGGCTGGATTTTGATAGAAATAAAATGTTTTTTTCTACTTTACCTTGACGACATTCCGAGAGCGAACTTTCACGGTGACGTCCACCTTGCCTTTGATTCCCAAATTGGGGAGCCAAATATTCTCCTCAATGTCTTGTACTTTCACTATTTGGCCATCCCAAGTAGATTTGCCAGGGGGTTTCTTCGAGTCTACATAGGTAGCAAGGAAGTTCTGAATGCGAGGTATGAACGAGGTGAGTTCTGCCTTCGTATCTTCTAAGGACATTAGAGAGCCGTACAACATGAGGATGGTATCCTGAGAGGAAATGAGGCTCTCTATCACCTTACGAAGTTCCGAGTCGGTCCTTAGATTACCTTTCAACACCTGTGCACAATGGGAATAAGAAAATTAGTTTCAATAACCAAGAGTTACACTCTGATAAGTATAAATAAAAAATACCCAAGAGTAGATAGTTAAATGAAAGTGTTCGTGCTCCACGAAAAAAGTAGTGGGTGGCACAAATTAGATAAAATTTTCGTTAATTTTCTTCTCGGAAGGGATGTCCTTTTCCTATCATATCCTCGTTCTCCCTTCGATTTCGGGACGATACAGTACAGTTGCCTCGATAAAACCTCTTGAAAAAAGTAATAGGTAAGTAAGTACCTAGTGATGGGTAAATACCCGGGTACTTATTTTTAGGGTAAATACCCTGGGTATTTACCCGGGTAAATACCCAATTTTTATAAATACCCGGGTATTTTCAAGAAGCGCCTCAGTCGAATTGTGAAAGAAAATTAGTTTCAATAACTAAGAGTTACACTCTAATAAATATAAATAAAAAATACCAAAGAGTAGATAGTTAAATGAAAGGTTCGTGCTACACGAAAAAAGTAGTGGGTGGCACAAATTAGATAAAATTTTCATTAATTTTCTTCTCGGAACGGCTCCTATCATATATCTTCGTTCTCCCTTCGATTTCGGGACGATACAGTACAGTTGCCTGTATAAAACCTCTTGAAAAAAGTAATTGGTAGGTACAAATACATAAATAAATGTATATTCACAAAGTAATTCGGTCAAAAAAATTACCTCTTGTAGAAACTCATGCAGCAAGATTCCAAGAACCATAATGCTGGAGCCGGAGTCAACACCTTTGAACAAATCACTCAGTATTGACTTTCTCATACAGAACAAAGTAAGTACCTATACATAAATAAATGTATTTTCACTTTCCTTGTCCTTCAAGGAAGGAAAGTAATGTATTTGGTTAAAAAAATTACCTCTTGTAGAAACTCATGTAGCAAGATTCCAAGAACCATAATGCTGGAGCCGGAGTCAACACCTTTGAACAAATCACTCAGTATTGACTTTCTCATACAGAACAAAGCCCCAACGACACTGGTACCTGATACCAGAATATCTGGCTGGAACACAATCAGCCCTCGGCTATTATCCACAATCCAACTCTGATATTCATTACTATACTCTGCCTTGATGTTGATAATATCGCCTACATTGAGCTGGGTATGAACCCAGGACCCCATGACAAGACACCAGGTAGTGGTGTTTTCAGTTGAATCACAAGGTTTGAGGCAAAGTTTGAGTTGAGATCCCGTGATGGTTTCCATGTTTAAGATTTCACATTTGTTGAAACGTGTGAGATCAAGTTTCCTGTGAAGATAAAAAGGGATTGAGATAAAGATTGTTAATTTAGTACACAGTGGCAGAAACCTCATTTGGATGCTAATAAATAAATAGTGATTTGTTTTCCAGCAGTATTTAGGGTTTATCATTAATTATGTATGTTCTGAAACCAATATTTTGAGGACTCCCAAAAATCGTAAACTACATGAGTATTAAGCTTATTCACCTAGTCATAGTACCACGTATTTTTACTTACTGAAGATTGTCTATCTGCGAAAAATTCCATTCTTCATCGTCATCATCAAACAGTATTTAGGGTTTATCATTAATTATGTGTGTTCTGAAACCAATATTTTGAGGACTCCCAAAAATCGTAAACTACATGAGTATTAAGGTTATTCACCTAGTCATAGTACCACGTATTTTTACTTACTGAAGATTGTCTATCTGCGAAAAATTCCATTCTTCATCGTCATCATCAAATAGTATTTAGGGTTTATCATTAATTATGTGTGTTCTGAAACCAATATTTTGAGGACTCCTAGTCATAGTACCACGTATTTTTACTTACTGAAGATTGTCTATCTGCAAAAAATTCCATTCTTCATCGTCATCATCAAAATTTATTTTAGAAATGAAAGATAGATCAGGGATCAATTTCTTAGATGGAGAACTCAATATGGGAGACTTTGTGGCACTCAAGACAGCAGCAACCTCCTGGGATATGGACATAAACATGAATACATTCTTTTATATATTTTGAATATTGGACCAATAAGAGTTTGTTTTAAAGTATATATCATCTATGTCAGTGAGGCTGTTTGGAATAAACGTCCCCATTTTGATTTGTTGGAATCTAACCAGCACTTTGATTGTCCTCACACGAGTACATATCAAAGTAGATGTCAGCATGTGTTGTGCACAGACGATAATCTGACCATATGTATGCCCAATGTCGCATCGCGTCTTAAAGCCATTGACAAAATTTCAGTTTATGTTAAAATTATTTTATGTTAATTCAAGCCGGGCTTCGCTTTGAACTCTTGACGTTCGCGCTTCTTCCGTCTACCGCTAGGCGTTATTGGGTTAACTTTATACTGCCATTGATCTTGCGCCCTTAGAGATGGAAACTCTCAGGTGGTTGTAGTCGTGTTGTCTTTATGGAATTCTTATTTGGAACTGTAATAAATTCCTATTTGGGACTGCAATATCTCGGTTTAGGGGGAAGTGGATAGAGGACGGGGGTGTTGGGCAGATTCTCCCAGTCGCCTGGGAATTTCAGTCCGTTGCTTTGGTTACACTGCATGGACATCGTACTCTGGTCGAAGAACTCCTGCAGGACTCTGGTCTTCTCTGGAGTCCAATCTATGGAGTGATAGTTGTCGCTGATACCTTTGTCCGGGGAAGTTCGAGCTCCCTCCCAACTGGAACAATTGGAGAACAAAGAGAGCCCAAAGTATTAATCTTCGACCGTATTTCTCCATACTACCTAGGGTCGTATTTAGGGGGGAGGGGGACGAGGGGGCCCGGGCTCCCCTCTCGAGCTTCATTTTTCTCCTTTACTGTACGTCAGACTCCGAAAATTTGGAGTCGAGGGGGCCCGGCCACCCCCCCACCCTTGGAGCTCCATTTTTCTCTTGTATGTGGGCCAGACTCCGAAAATTTGAAGCATTCCCCCCCCTCCTTTACATCCCTGTTTGTCACTAGGAGTACTTTCAATTATTTGACAATCATCATTATCAGTTGGGTCATACAACAATTTATTATAGTTGTCTAATTTGTATAATTTCCTCTTACAAGGTTCATCATTTCTTTTTCTCTTCTTCAGTTGATCTGGTGAGCCTGGGATGCATTCAGGACTGCTAAGTAAAAGTTTCACACCACTATTAGAACATATGTTTTCCTCTTGAGAATTCTTGGCATTTACCTTGGTGAAAAAGCTAGATATTTTCAGCTGTTTAGAGGGAGATTTGTTACTAAATGGATTGGAAGGAACCAGAAAAGTGGAAATTTTTGGTTGATTTTTAGTGTCCTGAAATAAGAAATAAAATATATATAAGTATATATTTATGTAGATAGATATTATACACGCAAAAGCCCAATCAACTCAACTCATTGCACAGTCTAGTAGCTAGTACTACAGTGGGTTTGGGTTCAATTCCTTAAAGGATTGAATATTTCATTATTTAGTTCTGTGCTAAGTATAGAGTTGTTTGTAGCCTCATGAGGACACTATCTGCCAAGCCATTGAGGTGTTTTCATATTAGATAACATTAGCTTTAGATAAGGACAATATGTAGACTTGCTACTTGTAAGTGGGTAGCTATATTTATGTAGATAGATATTATACACGCAAAAGCCCAATCAACTCAACTCATTGCAAAGTCTAGTAGCTAGTACTACAGTGGGTTTGGGTTCAATTCCTTAAAGGATTGAATATTTCATTATGTAGTTCTGTGCTAAGTATAGAGTTGTTTGTAGCCTCATGAGGACACTAACTGCCAAGCCATTGAGGTGTTTTCATATTAGATAACATTAGCTTTAGATAAGGACAATATGTAGACTAGCTACTTGTAAGTGGGTAGCTTTTGTCACAAGACAGAGTATGAGTGGATGATCTATCAATATTAAAGTCATGACCTTCACACCCAATAAATCAAACTAATTAGGTAGCAGCTGATGCCACAACTAACTATATTGGAAAATCTAATTTTGACTACAAAAGTTGTAGGTATGAAACTTCATACTAAAGATTACTACTTTATGGGGATGGGCCAATGGGAGCACATACAAACAATAAACCAAACTAATTAGGTAGCAGCTGATGCGGTGATGCCACAACTAACTATATTGGAAAATTTAATTTTGACTACAAAAGTTGTAGGTATGAAACTTCATACTAAAGATTACTACTTTATGGGGATGGGCCAATGGGAGCACATACAAACGTTCCTCAGCTCCTCTATACCTAAGTCCATTAAAATCGGACCAATACATATCTACTTTGATAAGGGAGGAGCTGTCGGGCAAAATTATTCAGTTTGAAATTAGACGTTAATTAAAGAAATCTGATACCAACCTCAGTATTGTAGTGGTTAGCGCGGTGGACTTCGGATCTGGAGGTTGGTTGTTCCAGTCCAAGTCAATTCATAAAATTTAGCGTAGTGCATTAAGCGGGGAACGACATTTGTGACAAGGACATTTGTGACAAGCATTTATGCTTACCACACTTAAAATGCCTTCCTTAAGGAAGTTTGGTAATTCTGGAATCCCAACATAACCTTCGGAACACACTGTACTAACGTCTTGTGGGTATTTAGTATCGACTCACCGGAAGAACAGTCACAGGGTGTTTCAGAAGGCGGATCTCTTGGAAATGGGGACTGTAATGGTTGTCCCGATTCAGTTCAGCCAATTCCCGCCCATTCCGAATGTGCCGAGTATACACGCGTTTCCCGGTCAAATGTGTGTGAAGTTGGGATCCGAATACTTTGATCCCCTTGCTGGGTAAGCCCTGAGGGAAAAGGGATTTTTTTTTTAAAGAGGTTTGATAGAGGGAACTGTAACTGCTAAGGTATAATCGTCCCGAAATCGAAGAGAGACGAAGACAGAGTAGAAGATGTGATATTGGCGCGGCTCTGAGTGTTATACACGCAAGTTGTTATGAGCGCATCACCCTGAGAGGGGAAAAAAAGAGAATAAAATACCCTGTTTATACTGCCAGAATGAGACTGAAAAGTCCCTTTACCCCCGCAGTCAAAACAAGGTCCTCAGCTCCTCTATCCAAGTCCATTAAAATCGGACCAATACATATCTACTTTGATAAGGGAGGAGCTGTCAGGCAAAATCGAGTTCGAAATTACACGTTAAAGAAGTCTGATACCAACCTCAGTATTGTAGTGGTTAGCGCGGTGGACCGGATCTGGAGGTTGGTTGTTCGAGTCCAAGTCAATTCATAAAATTTAGCGTAGTGCATTAAGCGGGGAACGACATTTGTGACAAGCATTTATGCTTACACACTTAAAATTCCTTCCTTAAGGAAGTTTGGTAATTCTGGAATCCCAACATAACCTTCGGAACACACTGTAATAACGTCTTGTGGGTATTTAGTACCTATCTACTCACCGGAAGAACAGTCACAGGGTGTTTCAGAAGGCGGATCTCTTGGAAATGGGGACTGTAATGGTTGTCCCGATTCAGTTCAGCCAATTCCCGCCCATTCCGAATGTGCCGAGTATACACGCGTTTCCCGGTCAAATGTGTGTGAAGTTGGGATCCGAATACTTTGATCCCCTTGCTGGGTAAGCCCTGAGGGAAAAGGGATTTTTTTAAAGAGGTTTGATAGAGGGAACTGTAACTGCTAAGGTATAATCGTCCCGAAATCGAAGAGAGACGAAGACAGAGTAGAAGAAAGTCAGCTATTCCGAGAACGATCCTTATCTGTTCAGGATAAAATCCGCCTCGGGCGGGAATCGAACCCGCGACCTGGCGTTTTGCAAGGCAGACGCGCTACTAACTAGGCTGGCTAAAAGGAGAAGAAATAAGAGGAGGAGGAGGGTGCCCAAGTTTTGAACCTACCACTGTGGTGCATTCAGAGGTGCAGTATCCAGACAGTGTGAAATAGTTGGTGCGAGGTGGGACAGCCATCTTGTCTGTATACTCCAGTCCGAGTTCCATTATACCCGCATCATAACGTCTCAGAGATTTGCTGATCTGAAGTCTCAGCCCAGAACTATCGATAATACCTGAAACAAAGGAAACGTAAATAGAAATTGATTTTTTTTTCTTCCATTTGGTTAAAAAGAGAGGTTTGATGGAGGGAACTGTAACCGCCAAGGTCTTATCGTCCCCAAAATCGAAGAGAGAGGATTGGAGAAAGCCAGCCGTTCCGAGTACGAACCTTATCCCTTCAGGATCAAATCTGCCCGAACTAGCAGCCTAGCGCTTACAAGGTAGACGCGCTACTAACCAAGCTCGCTGGCAGTTTGGAGATTGGGACTGTTAAAAGGAAATAGGTAAGAACTAGCAAATCAAAGAACCTTTGGTCTTACCCGCTATATGTTCCGGGTTATTGTAATGAACCTCCAGCATGACATAGCTGTTGCTTGCCGGGCCTCCAATGGGTCGACCTGCCTCCTGAAAAGACGAAAAATATCGTTATAGGTACATATGTATTCATGGTATCCATCCAAAGCAGCTGCTATCTCAAACGTCATCAGTTTATTGAAGGCTGAATTGATTTCTGCTTGGTAGGGGGTTTTTTTTCGTACAGAGGTATGTCCTGCTGTGGAGGAGCAATACAATGGAAGAGCTCCATGTGGTGCACTATGCCTTCGCTGCTCGGTTGTATGGCTGACTCGAACTGGGGAACACCGAGGAGGTAAATTAGTCAAAACTTTAATTATAGTAGTCAACAGAGCAGAGCTGTAAAGCTGGGTCCACACATAGTCAACGGCGATGGCCGTCGATCGATGGTCGATCGACAAGGTGAATCTATGTTGTCGAGGCAGAGTACGGTATGTCAACATTGATGGACGGCCGTCGACTATTTGAGGACACAGCTTTAGGTTGTGCTTTACGAAGAAGTCGCGTGTGTCGATTAACGTCGCCTTAGACGCTGCTGATGGAGAATTACCTGAATATGGTCGATCGACAAGGTGAATCTATGTTGTCGAGTCAGAGTACGGTTTCAGTCAACATTGATGGACGGCCGTCGACTATTTGTGGACACAGCTTTAGGTTGTGCTTTACGAAGAAGTCGCGTGTGTCGATTAACGTCGCCTTAGACGCTGCTGATGGAGAATTACCTGAATCACGTGGTGTTTCTTGTCAGCCAGTTCGGGAGGCAGTCGAATGACTCGACACCAGTAAGTTGTTTCCTCCGTGGGTACATGGAGCTTGGAGTTGTGGAACACATAGCTCCACGCTTCCTCTCGACCGATGGGCTGTCCCAAGATGGTCTTCAGAAGCTGAACCCTTTCCATGCCTCGCTCTTCTGCTGATCCGAGAGAAATTGAGTCCGGTTCGATGTCATTGGTCAGATCGAGAGAACCGCGTAGCCAGACTACGTGAGTAGTACCGTCCTGATGAGAAAGAGGTGGAAAGGTCGAGAGATTCATCAGATTAGTTTCTGGGACTTTTTTACGTATATTACAGAGTTTTGATAGAGGGAACTGTAACTGCCAAGATCTTATCGTCCCGAAATCGAACTGAGAAAGAAGACAGGATAGGAGAAAGCCAGCCGTTCCGAGAACGAACATTATCCGTTCAGGATAAAATCTACAGAAGGTATAGCAAAATAAATAACTCAATAAATAAATAAATTAGGTAAATCGTAAAACAAAATTAACTTATGAGTAAATAAATCAATCAATCTAAGGAAATGTTTTAAAAGAGACAGTGGGAAAATAGGAAAATACAATTTTATGTTTGTATCATACCATAGAAGAATTTACCATTTAATTGTTATCTCTGATGGTTACTTTGGTAAGGGAGATGACAAAAAATATTTCAAAGAAGGCGACACCAGAAAAAATTCAACGGGGACTTTTTACTCATTGAGTCTTGCGATTATTTCTTACAATTCTTAGCTTAAAAAGCTGTCAGCTATCACCTGTCAAATTCATAAAACCAAAGGAGAGACCTACAACGACTTATGCTGGATAGTATCTATTATAATCCTCTATTATTGTGTAGGTAGGTATAGTGAAAAAGAAAAAGTAATAGGTAGGGTAGGAGGTATTATAAATTAGGTGAGTATAAAGATGTACGGGTAATTTCTTGATAGGTAAAAGAACAAAACATGAAACCTCAAAGATGAATTCTGGTAAAAGAACAAAACATGAAAACCTCAAAGATGAATTCCGCTGAAGATGGAGTTGGTTTAATTCTTGTTGGTTTCAGACACACTGATGGAGAGTCGTCTAATGTTGGGGCGATCGTAATCTTCCATACTCATTCCCTTGCTCAAACGTCGTCGAGATGGTCTGTCACTGTCAGTGGAACTACCAGAGAATGTACGCTGCCGTTCGATGCCCGGCAGTGTCACAGAAGTGAGGAGAAGGAGAGGGTAAAAATCGACAAACTTGTTAGTATTTCCCCAAGTCGATTTTGGACGTCTAGTAGAATCACAGAATGGACTGTGTCTACTAAAGATTTCCCTACACATGATGAGTTTTGAGATGGCCTCAGTCCATTTGGACTTCTTCGTCTAGTCTAGGTACCTTTACGCTTCGGACAGGACAAGTAATGGGAGGTGGTTTGCGGACCACTTCACAACAGGTTGGCGGAGTACATAGCTAGATCTTTTATCATTAAATTCAAATGATCTATACGACTCTTGGAGGTTTTCAGCAACCATTTGAAAGAGAAACAAAATGGTATTTACTGGCATATTCTCCTTTCAAAGTTGATCTACAACTCATTGACTTACGAGTCAGGTAGATCACTAGCATTATCTTCATGTCCTGGAACATCGACATGGATGAACACAGATCTATCCTTGATCTCCTGCATGCAGGCTAGGTTCACGAACGTCTGAATGGAGTTGTCTGGAAAATGGAAAACAGTCCGTTTTAAGGTGAGTCCACACATGAAACAGTCCGTTTTAAGGTGTGTCCACACATAGTCGACGGGGCATCGATCGACTGAACCGTCCACACTGCCTCGACAACATAGATTCAAATCGTCGATCGACGGCTGGGCGACTATGTTTGGACGCACCTTTAGATAGGTGTCAAGGAGAATAACAGGTCCCTAATTCAGACTCTGAACTCCCCGCAACTCTATTTTTGCTCCAAGTGCGGAAGAAACGAACCGATATTTTCTGACCGTGGAGTAAAAAGTAAGGAGTGGAGAGTGCAGATTCTTTTGTGGAACAGATTACAGGACACTGAAAAGGAAAGATTCATTTTAACAATTTTCTGTCTAACATTATCTGAGATCTGTAAAGATGAACATTATCGACAACAATTATTATGAAACTTTCTTCAAATACCTATTATATATGTTAGTGGATGTGCACTTTGCACTGTTTTGGTGGATGTGCCCTTTGAACTGTTGTATGGTACTTTATTATATTGTTGCATGTTTTGGTAAATTGGACTTCCCCCTATATTTTCGAACCCTGAAAAACATAACTTACGATTGCAGTGAACTGTTGTATGGTACTTTTTATATTGTTGCATGTTTTGGTAAATTGGACTTCCCCCTATATTTTCGAACCCTGAAAAACATAACTTACGATTGCATCCTAGATCGTGAACAGTGAGAAACACAGCTCTCTTTTCTTGTTGAGAGAGATCACCCTGCACATGTACTGTCAGCACACCGCTCCTCTCTGTTTGAATAGAAT
Source organism: Diaphorina citri (assembly GCF_000475195.1). NCBI lineage: Eukaryota > Metazoa > Arthropoda > Insecta > Hemiptera > Psyllidae > Diaphorina > Diaphorina citri. The sequence continues at coordinate 14,971 of NW_007377463.1, forward strand.
ATTTCTGAAACAAAACAGACACAGGTAGAATTGTATTAATTTTGTACTGAAAAACGAAACATTTGCGAGAAAATATTTTATTCAGATGTAGGTGACAATGATTAGTAAAATATAGGTTTGTATGTATTAGTTACCGTTTCTTGATCAATTTGACCATTTTTTGCAGACTGGACACCTAAAATGAACGATGTACATTGGAAGCAACATTTATTTTACCGTTTCTTGATCAATTTGACCATTTTTTGCAGACTGGACACCTAAAATGAACGATGTACATTGGAAGCAACATTTATTGTAGTTACCGTTTCTTGATCAATTTGACCATTTTTTGCAGACTGGACACCTAAAATGAACGATGTACATACATAGGAAGCAACATTCATTTATGAAGTAATGAAGTCAGTAATTTTTATGAACCTATACCTCTAAGTATTTAGGTCACATCCGAATGTCTCAGTTATAACCCTTGCTCTTTACCAGTTGTGCACATAATACGTTAGTAGGTACCTATCTATGATGTAGGTATCCACAATAAGCACAGACCATGGAAGAAACAGTATTTTGGTCGTTATATTTGTGCATATAAAAATTCTCATCCATATCATGAAGTATTTAGGTCACATCCGAATGTCTCAGTTATAACCCTTGCTCTTTACCATTTGTGCACAGCACATAATACATATGAATAGAATAGAATAGAATAGAATATATGTTTTATTTGCACATAAGATACATGAAAGTACATTGTACAATGGTCAATTTCTAATCTAACAAATAAAAGTTTTGAACAAGGCGTTTATCCCAACATACTAAAAGAAACAATTATTGTCCCTATACATAGAATAGAATAGAATAGAATATATGTTTTATTTGCACATAAGATACATGAAAGTACATTGTACAATGGTCAATTTCTAATCTAAATCATATACAATTCAAAATAATTATTCTTTATGACATTATGATCCAATGAACGTGTTCTATTATTAGAATTAAAAGTTGTCATAATCTAATACAATAGCATGACATAGCTGTTGCTTGCCGGGCCTCCAATGGGTCGACCTGCCTCCTGAAAAGACGAAAAATATCGTTATAGGTACATATGTATTCATGGTATCCATCCAAAGCAGCTGCTATCTCAAACGTCATCAGTTTATTGAAGGCTGAATTGATTGTATTTAATTAATCGATAAAGTCATCTAAAAATATAACAAAACAAGCGACAACAACAGTTTAAAAATAAATAATTATGTTTAAATATTTATATAAAATGTACATTATAAATCTCATGGTGCAATCCAATGGTGGGATGTAGGATAAAATAAAATAAAATTTACCTATATAATGTTTTTTTTCCGGGTTTAAAGTCACTGCGGTCACTGATGTGTATTTTAGTGACGGGGGTTTTACACATACTTCGGCGACAAGCCACCCGCCTAGCCGCCTACTCATCCGAATACCAACCACGCGCAACGTTACGTTGTTGAACTTCAGTGATTCATTGGGAACTGGATCATTTTTTTTTTCCGGGTTTAATGTCACTGCGGTCACTGATGTGTATTTTCTTGCTGGGGGTTTTACACATACTTCGGCGACAAGCTACCCGCCTAGCCGCCTACTCATCCGAATACCAACCACGCGCAACGTTACGTTGTTGAACTTCAGTGATTCATTGGGAACTGGATCATTGAAGATTATTCCACTTTTCATAATGAGTTCAGAAAATTCACAAAGCATATGTATATGTATACATATGAGTATTTACACAACTTTTACAAAGCATACACATTTACACAACTTGGGGTTTTGATGTGCGCTAATTTCGTAACCCTATATAATGGGGACATCAGATTTATAATATTTTTGTATGTTTGGTAGTTATGAGGATTATATTTTGTCAAATAAGGTACCTACTTTTTTTAGGAGATAATGTATTTTGGAAGAAGGTATTTAATTATTGTAGGTAGGTAGATAATGTAAACTACTTATGTAATATGTATACTTATTAGGTAGGAGTTACCTAGACTTAGCTATTTTTAAAATGATATAAAGAAGTAGGTAAAATACCTAGTTTGGTAAACAAGTTTTATAATTTACATATTTAGGTTTTAAATGTTGAACTACTTATTTAAAATGTATAAAGTAGGCATAATTAAAGTTAAAATTGTAATAAGTATGTATGTATTAGGTATATTGTATCCAAATTCTAATGGGCTTACGAAAGTTATTCTAGTTTCTGGTAGGGTGGTAGGATACCTAATGATAATGAATTAATGAACCTAAACCACCTACTCGTACTTACAACTTACAAAGACCCTCAAACTTTTAGAACTACCAATCCCCAAGTAAAATTTATAAATAGGTGATATAAAAAACTACGACTCTAAATTACTAGTAAACAAAATCAACACAATTAAAACAAGTAATAAACTATCTATATAAAAATCAAAACACAAAACAAACAAGGTAAGAAGGTATAGCAAAATAAATAACTCAATAAATAAATAAATACTATCTATATAAAAATCAAAACACAAAACAAACAAGGTATAGCAAAATAAATAAATAAATAAATAAATAAATTAGGTAAATCGTAAAACAAAATCAACTTATGAGTAAATAAATCAATCAATCTAAGGAAATGTTTTAAAAGAGATAGTGGGGAAAATAGGAAAATACAATTTTATGTTTGTATCATACCATAGAAGAATTTACCAACATAATTGTTATCTCTGATGGTTACTTTAGTAAGGGAGATGACAAAAAATATTTCGAAGAAGGCGACACCAGAAAAAATTCAACGTTGACTTTTTGCTCATTGAGATTTGCGATTATTTCTTACAATTCTTAGCTTAAAAAGCTGTCAGCTATCACCTGTCAAATTCATAAAACCAAAGGAGAGACGTACAACGACCTATGGTTCTGGATTGGTGGGCCAGTCCAAATCTGGCTATCACATTCGCTCCGGCTCCTTCGCCGAACCCTATCACATATCGTACATGAAGAAGATCAAGAATGGCAATGAGATCTTCGCCTAGGGTTTGTAAAGATGGAAAATTGAACCTGAAACGAAAGAGTGAACTGTTGACTCTCATCCGACTTTGTAGGCGTGATGAAGAAGGAGAGGGTAAAAATCGACAAACTTATTAGTATTTCCCCAAGTCGATTTTGGACGTCTTCACAACAGGTTGGCGGAGTACATAGCTAGATCTTTTATCATTAAATTCAAATGATCTATACGACTCTTGGAGGGTTTCAGCAGCCAGGTATTATAAATTAGGTGAGTATAAAGATGTACGGGTAATTTCTTGATAGGTAAAAGGATAAAATATGTCGTCAATTTCAAACGTTTCATGAAAAACTCAAAAATGAAATCCGCCGAAGGAGTTGGTTTAATTCTTGTTGGTTTCAGACACACTGATGGAGAGTCGTCTAATGTTGGGCCGATCGTAATCTTCCATACTCATTCCCTTGCTCAGACGTCGTCGAGATGGTCTGTCACTGTCAGTGGAACTACCAGAGAATGTACGCTGCCGTTCGATGCCCGGCAGTGTCACAGAAGTGAGGAAAGAGGTTTGATAGAGGGAACTGTAACTGCTAAGGTATAATCGTCCCGAAATCGAAGAGAGACGAAGACAGAGTAGAAGAAAGTCAGCTATTTCGAGAACGATCCTTATCCGTTCAGGATAAAATCCGCCTCGGGCGGGAATCGAACCCGCGACCTGGCGTTTTGCAAGGCAGACGCGCTACCAACCAAGCTACTAACTAGGCTGGCTAAAAGGAGAAGAAATAAGAGGAGGAGGAGGGTGCCCAAGTTTTGAACCTACCACTGTGGTGCATTCAGAGGTGCAGTATCCAGACAGTGTGAAATAGTTGGTGCGAGGTGGGACAGCCATCTTGTCTGTATACTCCAGTCCGAGTTCCATTATACCCGCATCATAACGTCTCAGAGATTTGCTGATCTGAAGTCTCAGCCCAGAACTATCGATAATACCTGAAACAAAGGAAACGTAAATAGAAATTGATTTTTTTTTCTTCCATTTGGTTAAAAAGAGAGGTTTGATGGAGGGAACTGTAACCGCCAAGGTCTTATCGTCCCCAAAATCGAAGAGAGAGGATTGGAGAAAGCCAGCCGTTCCGAGAACGAACCTTATCCCTTCAGGATAAAATCTGCCCGAACTAGCAGCCTAGCGCTTACAAGGTAGACGCGCTACTAACCAAGCTCGCTGGCAGTTTGGAGATTGGGACTGTTAATACGAACCTTATCCCTTCAGGATCAAATCTGCCCGAACTAGCAGCCTAGCGCTTACAAGGTAGACGCGCTACTAACCAAGCTCGCTGGCAGTTTGGAGATTGGGACTGTTAAAAGGAAATAGGTAAGAACTAGCAAATCAAAGAACCTTTGGTCTTACCCGCTATATGTTCCGGGTTATTGTAATGAACCTCCAACATGACATAGCTGTTGCTTGCTGGGCCTCCAATGGGTCGACCTGCCTCCTGAAAGACGAAAAAGATCGTTATAGGTACATATGTATTCATGGTATCCATCCAAAGCAGCTGCTATCTCAAACGTCATCAGTTTATTGAAGGCTGAATTGATTTCTGCTTGGTAGGGGGTTTTTTTTCCGGGTTTAAAGTCACTGCGGTCACTGATGTGTATTTTAGTGACGGGGGTTTTACACATACTTCGGCGACAAGCCACCCGCCTAGCCGCCTACTCATCCGAATACCAACCACGCGCAACGTTACGTTGTTGAACTTCAGTGATTCATTGGGAACTGGATCATTTAACGTGCTATCGCTGGCTGAACTGATTTCTTGTTTAAATAGCTACTGTCTTGATGCTGAAGGTGTGTCCAAACATAGTCGACCGACGAAGTGAAGAGGTGAATCATATATTGTCGAGGTAGTGTACAGTTTCAGTCGATGACAAGCGATCGACGGGGTCGACTATGTGTGGACACAGCTTAATACTCAATTCGTTGGCAACTAACTTACTTTGGGGTATCGGAAGGGCAGTGCCCCCATTGCCCACGCAGCCAGGACACTCTTACAGGACTCCACTATGGGGGGCTTCTCAGGGGAGGAGCAGGGGCCTTCGTACAGAGGTATGTCCTGCTGTGGAGGAGCAATACAATGGAAGAGCTCCATGTGGTGCACTATGCCTTCGCTGCTCGGTTGTATGGCTGACTCGAACTGGGGAACACCGAGGAGGTAAATTAGTCAAAACTTTAATTATAGTAGATGGTCGATCGACAAGGTGAATCTATGTTGTCGAGGCAGAGTACGGTATGTCAACATTGATGGACGGCCGTCGACTATTTGAGGACACAGCTTTAGGTTGTGCTTTACGAAGAAGTCGCGTGTGTCGATTAACGTCGCCTTAGACGCTGCTGATGGAGAATTACCTGAATCACGTGGTGTTTCTTGTCAGCCAGTTCGGGAGGCAGTCGAATGACTCGACACCAGTAAGTTGTTTCCTCCGTGGGTACATGGAGCTTGGAGTTGTGGAACACATAGCTCCACGCTTCCTCTCGACCGATGGGCTGTCCCAAGATGGTCTTCAGAAGCTGAACCCTTTCCATGCCTCGCTCTTCTGCTGATCCCAGAGAAATTGAGTCCGGTTCGATGTCATTGGTCAGATCGAGAGAACCGCGTAGCCAGACTACGTGAGTAGTACCGTCCTGATGAGAAAGAGGTGGAAAGGTCGAGAGATTCATCAGATTAGTTTCTGGGACTTTTTTACGTATATTACAGAGTTTTGATAGAGGGAACTGTAACTGCCAAGATCTTATCGTCCCGAAATCGAACTGAGAAAGAAGACAGGATAGGAGAAAGCCAGCCGTTCCGAGAACGAACATTATCCGTTCAGGATAAAATCTACCCCGGGCGGATCTGATTAAAAGTACCTACCTAAACCGTACAAGGGCACAAGTCAGAGTGCACATGCGCAAAATACACCTATACATTTATGAACGGTCCTTTGGTCACTCGGTTCCTACATAGGAGATCCTAAAAGAGTTTGATTGTCCCATTTCCGTAAAAGTGTCAAAGTAATTTTCATTCTAAACTGTAATTTCTCAAAGCTTACTTTGACCCACAGCACCTAAATGAGAAGTATTTGTCTCGCCCCTAAAATAAGATAGTTAGGTACTACATATTTACAGGCAATAGGCACTGACTAGTTTATTATTATCTACTATTTTATTGTTTAATTAATTTTAAAACAGACTCACCTCTATCAAATAGTCATCACCATCACAAGTGTCCATCTTTCGTACGAATGAAAATCGCGTCCTGTTATATCGGGTACTCCACGAGAATTGCTCACAGTCCTGGGACCTTTCATCCATCTGGATAGATTCCTGCAAGTGTCCATCTTTCGTACGAATGAGAATCGCGTCCTGTTATATCGGGTACTCCACGAGAATTGCTCACAGTCCTGGGACCTTTCATCCATCTGGATAGATTCCTCATCTGACCAAATAAGATAGTTAGGTACTACATATTTACAGGCAATAGGCACTGACTAGTTTATTATTATCTACTATTTTATTGTTTAATTAATTTTAAAACAGACTCACCTCTATCAAATAGTCATCACCATCACAAGTGTCCATCTTTCGTACGAATGAAAATCGCGTCCTGTTATATCGGGTACTCCACGAGAATTGCTCACAGTCCTGGGACCTTTCATCCATCTGGATAGATTCCTCATCTGACCACATATCCTGAGGAAGAAAACTTGTGAATCATCTGTGGTGGTGCGGAGCTGAGAATGAGAGCCTTTTCAAGAATGAGAGTGGAAAGACTCACCTTTTTTGGGGGAAACATGGTTTTACTTTGATTCTTGGAATTCGGACAAACCTAAAGATTCTAAATTCACCTCAAATTCTAAACGAAAAGGAATAAATGCTCGTGTTAAGCATAGATGCTCGTCGAAAAATATGTAGTGACAAGTAAATACACTGCGATAAATTTTATGACTTGATTTGGACTCCACCATCAACCTCCAGATTCAAAGTCCACTAACCACTACACCACTGAGATTGGTTCCCAATTCTAAGCACAGAACCGAAAAGAAAACTTTGAACCCCAGACATACAAAGTGAAAGTACCATCAGGATAAAATCCACCCCGGGTGGGAATCGAACCCGCGGCCTATCGCTTACAAGGCAGACGCACTACCAACTAAGCTAACTAGGCTGGCGGATAGGTGATTAAGTGACCTTTAGTAGACGATTCTGCGATCTTGGCCAACCTAGTTAGCTTGGTTGGTAGCTCGTCTACCTTGTAAGCACTAGGCCGCGGGCTCGATACCCGCCCGCGGGGCGGATTTGATCCCGAACAGATAAGATTCGTTCTCGGAACGGCTGGATTTCTCCTATCTTATCCTTCTTCTCCCTTCGATTTCGGGACGATAAGACCTTAGCAGTTACAGATCCATCTGTCAAACCTCTTTTAAAAAAAAGGGTCTAAAATGGACCAATGTAGATTCGTAGAAGCTTAACCCATCCTTTAGGGCTGTTTGCCCCTACATCTAAGGCTCTGAATGGGCTTTTTCATTTGAATACTTACTGCCTTAGTAAGTTACATTGTCCGATTTTTATGATTAAATTAATCAAAGACAGCCTAAAACAGAAAAATACTTACGGCCTCAGTGAGTACATCTCCTGCTCGTTCTATTTTCAACAGTGTACATTTGTTCTTGCAAAGGTCTCGGTGTAACTTCTCCACCACGTTGGCGTAAGATCCTAGCACTCCTGTCACCAATAGAATGTCCAACTTGTAGTCCTTCAACGGCAAATCCTTACGACTGAAAAAATAACAATCGAGATTAATTATCTTCAAGGACAATCGCATGTGGAACACTCTTTTGACTCTTTAATTTTTACTCGTGTTTTGAACAAAAATAGCTTGAAAATTAGATTGGTCTACAAAGGTGTGTTTAAACTAGTCGACCGGCCGTCGATTGACGAGGTGAATCTATGTTGTCGAGGCAGTGTGGACGGTTCAGCACCTACCTCAATATAAGTTATTTTTAGGTACTTACGTCAAGAAAGCATTCACGTAATGTCGAATGTTTTTGGAATTGATGTCCCCTTGTAGTTTCTTGATAAACTCATTCACTACAACATCTTTGTCAGGGTTTGTTTCGTTCATCAATTGCTGTAAAATAACACAATTTAAAGTCGATAATTCAACGTTTTTCTCCTTCTTTCTCTTCTTTATTTTGTCCTAATCATCTATTTATTAGTTTTTTTTCTTAATTCTCCTATGTTTATTATTAGTTTATTCGTAGTAATGTTTTTATTCTATAATTGGTCTTTTTCAGCGAGCAAGCGAGCGAGTGGGAGTCTAGGAGAGAGAATTAGGGATGCATTTCGATTTAGTTCGGGGGGGGGTTTTTAACTGCCGGTTCTTGGTCGGATGACGTGTCTAGTTCGTTAAATCCATCGCCTCATCATCGCCTGATCCTATTGAATATTTGTTTGCTAACCAATGGATTCCGGTGTTTAGTATGTTTGTTTTTGACGAAGTGCAGCATTACTACCATCTGAGGCTATTTGGAATACCACTTAGGTGATCTAAGGAAAGCCTTTACCGGTTGACTATCATATATGACAGTATGAACCATGTCGGTCGTCTGGACTGAGAGGCCCTAATTTTAATTTACAAGATGTGTA
>NW_007377463.1:24211-61537 GCF_000475195.1 Diaphorina citri
GAGGCAGTCCCACTATAGCCCATAGCACAACGAGCTTGCACTATGCACTATCTTGACAGATAGTGCAATCCCACTATCTAGACAGTTTGCAGTCCCACTTTATTTTTTATTTCTTTTTTCTTTTTTTTTTTATAATTAAGCAAGGTCTACTTTATTAATCATGTATTGTACAATGTTAAACCCATAAAATACACGAGACCTTGTTTAGACTGCTGGGGTAAAGGGACTTTTTAGTCTCATTCGAGCAGGATAAACAAGGTATATTCTATTCTATTCTATTCTATTATTTGAGCTCACCTGGGTCAATTTCAAATATCAGAAAATAACCAAGTTTTTTACACTTCTTGTCCTATAGGAAGGAGAGTAATATTTTCTTTCTTTTAATTTTTTTTAATATGAGTTACAAATTGGAAAGCCATGCTTTTTAGTATGCTACAAAGGGGTCATGCAGAGCTAAGGACGATGGTTGCGAATTGTGGTGTAGGAAGTGCCTGAATGGATATATTGGGTTCACAAATCCCAATGGGATAAGATAACTATCACAAATACTCCATAGCCACAGCATACCTATCTAAATCAAAAGTTTCTAAAAACACACATTGCTGAATCATTTTTTCTAGACAAAATATCCGATAACCAAACGAAGACATTCAATAGCAAGTCGAACCTACAAAGCCAAACAACACCGAAAGTTTTTCCACACCGTTTCGTCCAATGTACGGACAGAAAAGACATTAAAGTGTGTGCATAGCGCCGCGATACAACTAAAATCGATATATTTTTTTTCGTTTCAGAGAAATGTGTGTTCCTTGTGAGAGTTTTCAATTCTCTATTTGTATCAGAGAAAATAGCACGCTGTGCATAATATAGGTATTAGGTACCGTGTCCAAACATAATTATAATTTATGTATGTTAGAATTAGTTTGCTACCCTATAAGGCTTATAGGGTATAGTATAAGCTGTGTTCACACATAGTTGACCTCGTCGATCGACGGGGTGAAGAGGTGAATCTATGTTGTCGAGGCAGTGTACGATTTCAGTCACAGACTCTACTTGAACGCACACACAAATAACTCTATAACTCTAATAGACAAGTTGGATAGGTATCTTAATTCCTTGATTTGCGACTACACAAAAACCCCTAACTTGTCTAAGAAATGGTCTACAGCTTTACTTAATATGTAGATATTGTAGATACTAAGGACTTTCTACATACAATAAATACTTGAAACATGGATAGCTCTATGTACAACATACCTGATCAATAATCTGTGTCCATCAACACATGAGAAATGTATGCAAAACACAAAATAAAGTAGAAAACAAAAGTGCTCTGTGCTGTAATCTGTGCAACATTCACTGTTTCGTATGTTCACTCAAGAGTTGAAGAAAGGGAACATTGTGACTTGTTGAGGGCGTGATTAGTAAGGGATTTCGGGGGTGATCGCACAACTCTTTTGAAAATACATATTTAGTTCATGAAAATCGTGGTTATAGTGATTGTTTGCCTGAAGTATAAAAATCATTCCCCCACGAAAAAGATCCCTAAATACTACCTCACAATATTGTTGTAAAACTTGATTTCAAACTGTCATTCTCGAATTTTGAGTGAGATAGTTTGAATAACTGGTATACCTAATTAATGTGTCCTTATGAAACCTCTGTTGTATGTACCTATAGTGGTGGGTAAAACTCAAAACATACCTACCTACTATTTAAGCCCCTGATTTTGGGATTTCAAAAATGATTTTAGTGTGTGTGCACATTCTCTAGCTAACATTGATTTGGTTGGTTTGGTTTTATGCAACGATCATGCATCCATAAAGCCCATTTACTGTAATCAACAGGAAGGTACCTTAATAAAGTACTAATTATGTCATCATCTTCTTCTTCTTCTTCTTCTTCTTCTTCTTCTTCTTCTTCTTCTTTTTTTTCTTCGTCTTTTCCCGTGTACAGACGGGGTCGGCGTTTTTCGTCTGCCTCTCAATTAGCCCTATCTAGGGTGCTACTTATGTGTCTATATATATTCTTTCCATAGGGTAATATCCCTAGTAATCCCTTGGAAACTTCAGTGACAACATCACGAATTTCATTTTTTTCTTTTTTTGTTGAAGGTTCAAAATTTTCAAAACTTCCATTGTGATTGATTACGTCAAAATGTTAATGTAAAAGTTACTCACAAATTAGATGATTGAAAAGTTAAGGCTGAGTTTATCATTTCTCCACTGGCAGTTTGTAATTTTTTAGACAGATTATTTGAGCTCACCTGGGTCAATTTCAAATATCAGAAAATAACCAAGTTTTTTAGACTTCTTGTCCTATGGGGAGGAGAGTAATATTTTCTTTCTTTTAATTTTTTTTAATACCAATGAGTTACAAATTAGAAAGCCATGCTTTTTAGTAGGTATGCTACAAAGGGGTCATGCAGAGCTAAGGACGATGGTTGCGAATTGTGGTGTAGGAGGTGTCTGAATGGATATATTGGGTTCACAAATCCCAATGGGATAAGATATAACTATCACAAAATATACTCCATAGCCACAGCATACCTATCTAAATCAAAAGTTTCTAAAAACACACAATGCTGAATCATTTTTTCTAGACAAAATATCCGATAACCAAACGAAGACATTCAATAGCAAGTCGAACCTACAAAGCCAAACAACACCGAGTAGCAACTTACCTTTTGAATAATTGTCTATTGAACACTCACTTAGCATTGTAGATATATCTACACACTTTATGAAATGCGTACTCCAGAACACTCCACAAAAACTACGAAATTCCACACCTAATGTGTAAATCACAGACTCTACTTGAACGCACATACAAATAACTCTAATAGACAAGCTGGATAGATATCTTAATTCCTTGATTTGCGACTATACAAACACCCCTAACTTGTCTAAGAAATGGTCTACACCTACACTTCTACAGCTTTACTTGATATGTAAATATTGTAGATACTAAGGACTTTCTACATACAGAAACATGGATAGCTCTATGTACAACATACCTGATCAATAATCTGTGTCCATCAAGACATGAGAAATGTATGCAAAACACAAAATAAAGTAGAAAACAAAAGTGCTCTGTGCCGTAATCTGTGCAACATTTACTGTTTTGTATGTTGAGTTGAAGTTGAAGAAAGGGAACATTGTGACTTGTTGAGGGCGTGATTAGTAAGGGATTTCGGGGGTGATCGCACAACTCTTTTGGAAATACATATTTCGTTCATGAAAATCGTGGTTATAGTGATTGTTTGCCTGGAGTATAAAAATCATTCCCCCACGAAAAAGATCCCTAAATACTACCTCACATTATTGTTGTAAAACTTGATTTCAAACTGTCATTCTCGAATTTTGAGTGAGATATTTTGAATAACTGGTATAATTAATGTGTCCTTATGAAACCTCTGTTGTATGTATCTATAGTGGTGGGTAAAACTCAAAACATACCTACTATTCAAGCCCCTGATTTTGGGATTTCAAAAATGATTTTAGTGTGTGTGCTTTAGAATAGCAAGTTTATGCATTGATTAGAGACTTTATTGTTAAATAGGCAAATTATTTTTCTGAAGAGCAGGAAAATATTGCATTGCCTTATTAATTGAAAAAAAAAGGTAAAAGCTTATGAACTCCAACATCCCTTGTTTTAGGAACAAGCCCCTGAGGTAAACTAGAGGTATATATTTTTATACAAGTTTTGTTATGGGCGTGGGCCATACATGGACCAAGGTGACAGGTAAAAGGTAGCTACTCCCAGATATCAGGCCCGCAAGGCCCGCGGGGTACTAGAGGGCTTGCGGGACTATAGCGGGCTTGTGGGTACTACAGCGGGCTTGCGGGTACTATAGCGGGCTCCCGGGTACTAAAGCGGGGTCCCTTGTACTAGCGGTTTGTGGGGAGTAGAGGACTCCCGGATACTAGAGGGCTCTTAGGCCACTAAAGGACTCGTGGGCAGTCGTGGGTACCAGAAGGCTCCGGGGTACGATAGAGGACTCGCTAATACTAGAGGGCCGCGGGTAAAGCGCTGCTAAAAGTTACTCTTTAGCTCTATTTGAGGGTAAAGCCACTCTTTATTAGTCCTACTCGATCAGTATAGAAATATTTGGTACTTTTGTCCTTTGTACCCTGTATTATCAGCCCTAGGACGGGACGCTAGGACCCTGTTGATTTTAATAATGAAATTGACCATGCTTGGGTATAATTAGGGAACAGAAATAAAACTAGGGTAGGTATTTAATTACCTTAACTTTCACGCTATTGGGCAGATAAGTAGGTACTTATTAATTTATGATGTATACCTGTTGTCCGGTGGGTTTTCATACCCATCAAGTTTATCCATCAATATTAGGTATACTGCTGGATTTTAGAGTGTCCCAGCAGTAAAAAAAAAGACTCTTGTTAGGGGTCAGGGAAAATAGGCTAGATATCTCTGTCTTTTCATCTCAATTTTTTCCACCCATTTGCCTACTCTCTCATTACAATAATAGTAATCTTTCTCATTTCTCTCCTTCTCTCCCCCCCTCTCTCTCTCTCTTTCCCAGCTCTTATATTGCTGTCTTTATTTCTCCCTCTTTCTCTCTGTTTTCTTTTATGTGCTGATTTTGGCACTTTCATGAGTTTTTTTTATGATGCTATTCCTCACCAATTTCTTTACTATATCATTCTCTTTTCTTCTTACCCTTATTCCTCTCTCTTTCTTCAAACCTCCTCTGTTTTTTCAGTGTTATCTCCCCCACCCTATGCTCTCTTTTTTCTCTCCATTATTATTTTTCATATTTTTCTTCTGTCTTGAACCGCTAAGTATTTAGGTCACATCCGGATGTTTCAGTTATAATAACTTTTGCTCTTTACCATTTGTACACATAATATGTACATAAGTTGTTATCTATGTATCCACAATAAGTACAGACCATGGAAGAAACAGTATTTTGGTCGTTATATTTGTGCATATAAAAATTCTCATCCATATCATGAAAAAACAAGCTCTTCAAGTTTTATTTTCAAAATAAAAACAACATAAAAGTAAATAAAAATAAAAACTCAAAACTACGGCCAAAGGGACTCCACAGTAGTAATGGTAAGAATGATTAGCATCAGCTGTTTTGAAATGGAGCCAAAACTTACTACGTCATAGAAAATGAATGACTGCACGTACATTAGGAGGAAAAAATGTGGCGGATCGCTTGACCGAACGAAGTGATTTAGAAGTTTTAATTAGACAAATTTGGATTTACCTAGTTTTATCTGTTTCTCTTTATTCCGTAATAAAATAATTGTTGCATGGTTATCGCTTGGTCTTCTTCTTTATCCTCGCCTTTTCCCGTGTACAGACGGGGTCGTCGTTTTTCGCCAGCCTCTCAATCAGCCCTTACTAACTAGGGTGATTGCTTTGGGCTGACATCTGGTTTTGGAAACAAATTTTACGAGTGGATGCCCTTCGCACTCAAAACACAAAAGAAAATTCGCTACATATTTAGTTTTTGGGTCTTCCGAGGCCCAATTCTTCTTCTTCTATTAATATCGTGTCCGCTGTCAAACGTTGCCAATCATGTTGCTGATTTTTTTCTCGATCTCCGAGGCCCATTAAGGGCTCTTTTCTGGATAAAATTTCGTTCTTATGAGACCGATCCTGACTCTCTGAGGAAATTCAAGTTTTTCCACAACGTTTCGTCCAATGTACGGACAGAAAAGACATTAAAGTGTGTGCATAGCGCCGCGATACAACTAAAATCGATATCATTTTTTCCGTTTCAGAGAAAATAAATGTGTGTTCCTTGTGAGAGTTTTCAATTCTCTATTTGTATCATAGAAAATAGCACGCTGTGCATAATATAGGTACCGTGTCCAAACAAGTTTTTCTACACCGTTTCGTCCAATGTACGGACAGAAAAGACATTAAAGTGTGTGCATAGCGCCGCGATACAACTAAAATCGATATTATTTTTTTCGTTTCAGAGAAATGTGTGTTCCTTGTGAGAGTTTTCAATTCTCTATTTGTATCATAGAAAATAGCACGCTGTGCATAATATAGGTACCGTGTCCAAACATAATTATAATTTATGTATGTTAGAATTATTTTGCTATCATATAAGCTGTGTTCACACATAGTTGACCTCGTCGATCGACGGGGTGAAGAGGTGAATCTATGTTGTCGAGGCAGTGTACGGTTTCTGTATTATAATTTATGTATGTTAGAATTATTTTGCTATCCTATAAGCTGTGTTCACACATAGTTGACCTTGTCGATCGACGGGGTGAAGAGGTGAATCTATGTTGTCGAGGCAGTGTACGGTTTCTGTAGATCGATGGTCGATCGACTATGTGTTAACAGTGGACACAGCTATAGACTGACAACATGAGTAGCTTAATCAGGTAACATAATTTCGGTTCAGAAACGAAATTGCTTGGTCCGATTTTTGAAATGTTGACTGATTTCAAAGTTCAAAGTCCCGATACAGAAGTTTCTCAATTTGGTCTTTCAACAGGGACAGACCGCTGCATGCGGGCGCAATATTTGTTTAACTTTCAGGTCTAAACGAGTGAAATTTGCGCAAATATCGCGTACGTTTTGTCGAAAGGCCAAGTTCGAAGACCAAGCTGATAAGTTTTGATTGATTTCAATAGTTTAAAGTCCCGATACAGAAGTTTCTCAATTTGGTCTTTCAACAGGGACAGACCGCTGCATGCGGGCGCAATATTCGCTTAACTTTCAGGTCTAAACGAGTGAAATTTGCGCAAATATCGCGTACGTTTTGTCGAAAGGCCAAGTTCGAAGACCAAGCTGATAAGTCATAGCTTCTGTAGTTGTGTACGGGGATTTATGGCTACATGGGTTGGGGCCTGTCAACATTTTGAGTGACGTAATGACGTGATAATATACTTTATAGTGTGTTCTGAGTTTAACCAACTAAGTTAACTAGGCTGGCCCCCCCGGCCCTAATCATCAGATTTATCTAGGTGTATTAACGTGGGAACGGTATTTGATACAACCATTTAACACCGCTTAACATTATAACGCAATACAGTTAAAATTCCTTTCAAGTTTTAGTTTTCCCATCTATGGCACAAGATCTGCTTATACGGATGGGTCTACCATTTATAACAATTCAGTATGTTCTGAAAGTTATGTTGAACAAATAATAATAATAATAATAGTGCTTATTTATACTGCTCGCATAGGACTGTAAAGTCCCTTTACTCCAGCAGTAGGCTACTGCTTATCTCAAAACTACGGCCAAAGGGACTTCACAGTAGTAATGGTAAGAATGATTATCATCAGCTGTTTTGAAATGGAGCCAAAACTTACTACGTCATAGAAAATGAATGACTGCACGTACATTGGGAGGAAAAATTGTGGCGGATCACTTGACCGAACGAAGTTTTAATTAGACAAATTTGGATTTACCTAGTTTTATCTGTTTCTCTTTATTCCGTAATAAAATAATTGTTGCATGGTTATCGCTAGTGTATGATTAATTGGAGAGCATTAAGCAGGAAAGAACCATCCGTAAGGGAAATCTCTTTATGGATGGTTCTTTTCTGCTTATTTAGAGAGAGAGAGAGAGAGAGAGAGAGAGAGAGAGAGAGAGAGAGAGAGAGAGAGAGAGAGAGAGAGAGAGAAAGTCATAGCGTCTGTAGTTGTGTACGGGGATTTATGCCTACATGGGTTGGGGCCTGTCAACATTTTGAGTGACGTAATGACGTGATAATATACTTTATAGTGTGTTCTGAGTATACTGCCGCGATAATTATTTCGTGATTTTCGTGATTGATGTCTGAGATTTTGGAGGGCGTAGGGGGTGCTTTGAGGAATTCTTGGGGGTTTTAATGAAGTCTTGGGGGTTTCAGGTGGTGTGAGGAACATAGTTGGAGGGAGCAAGAGCCTATTCTTGCGTTGATATAGGCTGGAACAATTGACCCAGACCATGTTCCCTCTATT
Source organism: Diaphorina citri (assembly GCF_000475195.1). Taxonomy (NCBI): domain Eukaryota; kingdom Metazoa; phylum Arthropoda; class Insecta; order Hemiptera; family Psyllidae; genus Diaphorina; species Diaphorina citri. The sequence continues at coordinate 32,159 of NW_007377463.1, forward strand.
TTTAGGACCTCCTGTTTTTACCTCACCGAAAGAAGGATTTCCTGCTGGTTAATTCTGGCTGGACTAAGCTTCCCGCGGCTTATTGAGGAGCTGGTTGAAAATCCAGCAAAAAAGGGAAGATTTTTCCTTCCCTTCAAGACTCTTCCTTCCCTTTTAAGGAGAAGAGGGAGGGGAGAGGGGAAGGAACTCATGGTTGGACCTTCAGGCTCGGACTCATATAATCGAGACCAAGGCAACTCGTTTTTTATCCGGGCCTGATTGGTTTCAATGTTATCCTATTTTTTCCTTCTCCTCCTCCTCCTCTTTCCTCTTCTTCTTCTTCTTCTTCCTCCTTACACTTTCGACGACTATTATGATGGATGATAACAGTGGATAACCTTTGAAAGTTTTCGAACTTTCGTTTTTACTTTTTTTCCCCGAACAACAAAGGGCGGAAAGGTGAAAGGAAAACGAAAAGTAAGGAAAGGAAAAAAAGAGGAAAAGTAAAGAAATCTATCGAGAATGACATTACAAAGCATGAGAAAGAGAGAGATAGAGGAGGGGAAAGGAAGAGGGAGAGAGAGAGAGAGAGTAGTAGGAGGATGATGGGTATTGAAAGGAAGAGAAAGAAAAAAAAAAAGAGTAGGTAAATTTAAAAAGAAGAGAGAGAAAGAGAGAGAGGAGGAGAAAGAGTAAAGATAGGTAGAGGAAGAGGAAGAGAGAGAGAGAGAGAGAGGGAGAGTAGGAGGATGATGGGTATTGAAAGGAAGAGAAAAAAAAAGAGTAGGTAAATTTAAAAAGGAGAGAGAGAAGGGGAGAGAGAGAGAGAGAGAGAGAGAGAGAGAAAGTGCAGGTTATTCAAGAGTGTGTCTGAGTATGATACTTCAAAATTGATAGGTAAACCGGGACACCAGCTTGGGGATAAGGAAGTATGGCTGTCAAAAGGGTACTACATGAAGTAAGGGAATGGGTTATAGCGGCACTGCGGTGCGGCGAAGGGAATAGGGATTGAAAAGGGGCACAAGGGACTGCTTGGGGACCTGAGTGGGGACGGAATGGGGACCTAAGCTGGGGACGGAAAGGGGACATGAGCGGGGACGGAGTGGGGGCCTGAGCGGGGACGGAACAGGGACGGTGTGTGAAAGATAATAATAACAATAATGAACGTGAAAAAAAGTTTTTCATACATTCGAGTGGGTAGTCGAGGAAATTACAAATAATATTACAGAACGTACAAACGTACAAAATTTAAATAAATAAATTAAAAACATCTAAAAGGCATTGAAGCAAATCAAATTATAAAATATAAATCTGCCAGAACGGAAAAGACCTACTCAATATTTTTACCTACCAGGATTAGGTAAAAGTACCTAGGTACCTACTTTACAAAAATCAACCGCAATAGGTAGGTACCTCACTACCGACTTATTTCAGAAAAAGTTAAAACCTAGGTAGGTACTTTAGGTAGTAAAAAAAAACCTTATTTATTTTCTTGCACATTGCATAACTACTATAAGTTAGGCGGCCATAGGAATTATGTTTATTGATTTTGACAAAATGGCCTAAGAACCAAGCCATAGGTACTGTCGGTTTATTGATTTGAATCGTTTAGATAATTTAAAATTTAAATCATATTATAATATCTTTGCTCTTTTCCTGGATGCCTGTCTGGGTGCCTGGACATTGCAGTAAAATATTTAATAAAAATCTCTAATTAAATATCTATAAATAAAGATCTAGGACAACTAGTAAGAGAGCGACTAGTTAATATTATTTTTATATTATTTAGGTAGGTATAGGCGTAATCTTTTTTCAGTAGCCATTTGAAAGAGAAACGAAATGGTATTTACTGGTATATTCTCCTTTCAAAGTTGATCTACAACTCATTGACTTACGAGTCAGGTAGATCACTAGCATTATCTTCATGTCCTGGAACATCGACATGGATGAACACAGATCTATCCTTGATCTCCTGCATGCAGGCTAGGTTCACGAACGTCTGAATGGAGTTGTCTGGAAAATGGAAAACAGTTTAAGGTGAGTCCACACATGAAACAGTCCGTTTTAAGGTGTGTCCACACATAGTCGACGGGGCATCGATCGACTGAACCGTCCACACCGTCAAAATGTAGAGCCGTCTTTTTATGATAAGTATTAAGATATTATCTAAATTAAAATAACCAATATAGGATACGTGCTTTTTTTTAAAGAGGTTTGACAGAGGGAACTGTAACTGCCATGGTCTTATCGTCCCGAAATCGAAGAGAGAAGGAAGAAAAGAAAAAAACGTCAAAATGTAGAGCCGTCTTTTTATCATAAGTATTAAGGTATTATCTAAATTAAAATAACCAATATACCTAGGATAGTTGATTTTTTTTAAGAGGTTTGACAGAGGGAACTGTAACTGCCATGGTCTTATCGTCCGGAAATCGAAGAGAGAAGGAAGACAGGATAGGAGAAAGCCAGCCGTTCCGAGGACGAACATTATCCCATCAGGATAAAAGCAGTGTCACAGAAGTGAGGAGGCCTTGACCTTTGCAGAACAGCAGAATGCTTTGCGCCATTTTCCCCGGCTGTAACACGGACAAAAGAAAAAAACGTCAAAATATTTTTGGGGGAAACATGGTTTTACTTTGATTCTTGGAATTCGGACAAACCTAAAGGTTCTAAATTCACCTCAAATTCTAAACGAAAAGGAATGAATGCTCGTGGTAAGCATAGATGCTCGTCACAAATGTCGTGACAAGTAAATACACTGCGATAAATTTTATGACTTGATTTGGACTCCACCAACCTCCAGATTCAAAGTCCACCGTACTAACGATTGTCCCATTTCCGTAAAAGTGTCAAAGTAATTTTCATTCTAAACTGTAATTTCTCAAAGCTTACTTTGACCCACAGCACCTAAATGAGAAGTATTTGTCTCGCCCCTAATTATACGATCTTGGCCAGCCTAGTTAGCTTGGTTGGTAGCTCGTCTGCCTTGTAAGCACTAGGCCGCGTGGGGGATTTGATCCCGAACAGATAGTGAGTTACATTGTCCGATTATTATGATTAAATTAATCAAAGACAGTCTGAAACAGAAAAATAATACTTACGGCCTCAGTGAGTACATCTCCTGCTCGTTCTATTTTCAACAGTGTACATTTGTTCTTGCAAAGGTCTCGGTGTAACTTCTATTTCCTGAAAGTCTCTTTAAGGTATTAGGTGTAGGTACATCATATCTGTGATGCCGATTTTCTCTTCAGGCTAACTTGAATTTAGTTCCAACTCTTAACAGCTATCCTAGATTTCCATTACCGATATTTTCTTTTTCAAAATCCTTCATGCTCCAAACTATACCCTTCCATTGTCCAAGTAAGCTGTTCCATTAATTCAACAAGAGCTGTCCGATGTATCACTCGATTAAAAACCTTTCAATCACCATTATACCTACATACCTTTGAAAGACCTGTAGCCTAAAATCCAAAAGCTATCAGCAAGAAGGAAAATTAGATAATAGCACTTAATAGACAGACTTTTTAATTTCGCCTAAAATGTGTTACATTGGAAAAATTCTTGTTCCGTCAAAAATTTTCCCGAACAATACTTGCGTGGAAATTTTCGGGCGCCTGCGTGGGGGAAAACAAGAGAAAATCTTGGAGTTTCCTCTCACTAACTTTCGTTTTTTGTTGTTCGATTTCTATTTTCAAATTGCTCCTCTATGTCAGTAATGTTTGGGTGAGATTTCCACACTCACCTGTCCAGCTTTTGTTATTTTCTAAACACTATGGTAGTAGCTAATCGGAAAATTTTACGAAACAAAGATGAGGTTTTGTCCATTAATATGATTTCATCTAATAGTCATATTTTCTGCTTATAGGTCCTTATTTACCAAGCTCCTAATCCGAGGATACATTTCTTCGACTCAACGAGAAATCTTTCACAGATACCTACCTATTTCCTGAAAGTCTCTTTAAGGTATTAGGTGTAGGTACATGTCTGTGATGCCGATTTTCTCTTCAGGCTAACTTGAGTTTAGTTCCAAATCTTAACAGCTATCCTAGATTTCCATTACCGATATTTTCTATTTCAAAATCCTTCATGCTCCAAACTAGACCCTTCCATTGTCCAATTAAGCAGTTCCATTAATTCAACAAGAGCTGTCCGATGTATCACTCGATTAAAAAACTTTCAATCACCATTATACCTACATACCTTTGAAAGACCTGTAGCCTAAAATCCAAAAGCTATCAGTGCTAGTAATGGCGTAGGTTGCGTAGGTATATTAAGTTTTGATGAGAAGGTAAATATTGGGAAAATCATGTTGAAGAAAAATAACACTCCGTCAGGCATTGAAACAGAGGGGCTAGCCTAGCTAGTTTGGAGGGTAGTGCATCGGGGGCCAGGCTGGCTAGTTTGGAGCGTGTCTGCCTTGTAAGAGCTAGGCTGAGATACCCGCCCTGGGCAAATTTTATCCTAAACAGATAATGATAATAGTGCTCATTTATACTGCTCGGATAGGACTGAAAAGTCCCTTTACTTCATAAGGTTCGTTCTCGGAACAACAAGCTGTATTACTTCTCTCTCTCTTTTCGATAGGAGAGTGTTAGGTATCAAAACTTTGACAAAATCTAATTAGCTTTGCTACACAATGTTTAATTATCATACTCCCTAAATAAATAGCGTACGATGAGGAAGAATGATTAAAAAAGGAGGATAGCTTAAAAAAGAGAAGGAGGGAGGGAGGGAGGGAGAGAGAGAGAGAGAGAGAGAGAGAGAGAGAGAGAGAGAGAGAGAGAGAGAGAGAGAGTGTTTTCAGTTAGGTATTATCTTGCGTAATGTTGAATGGCACACGATTATTCAATCAATCAATCAGGTATACCTAACTTTATAATTTTCATTGTTGTTGTTTATTTAATTGTCAGTGACCTTCACAGCTATTTTCTTTCTCTCTCGATTTTATTTTTTCGCTTAGGAAAAAAAGAAACAGCTGTCATAAATGTGCTGTTTTTTCATAGCATGGTCATTCTGATATAATGTCACTATTGTCAGTCATCCTGACAGAATATTTCTAATAGAGAGCCTTATCTGTTCACAAAAATATTAGGAGGTACCTATAGGTATTAGAGGTAAATAAAACCATGCTCACACAGACTACTTCGTTTATCGGAAAAACTCTACTATTCTGTAATACAGGTACTCATAGAAAGCAAAGGATAAGGACTAAAGGATCAAATCCTCTAAGGAAAATAAAATAAACAGCACAATATAGGTACTTACGATATAAATTATAGGTATTAGAGGTAAATAAAACCATGCTAACACAGACAACTTCGTTTATCGGAAAACTCTACTATTCTGTAATACAGGTACTCCTAGAAAGCAAAGGATAAAGACTAAAGGAAAAAGGATCAAATCCTCTAAGGAAAATAAAATAAACAGCACAATATAGGTACTTACGATATAAATTATTTCTCCTCTTCTCCTTTGCATTACGAAACTGTGATTGAAACTATTGTTTATTTTAATTGATGAAGTGTTTTCAATTATTATCTTGCGTAATGTTGAATGGCACACGATTATTCAATCAATCAATCAATCAATCAATCAAAGAGGTATAACTTTATAATTTTCATTGTTGTTGTTTATTTAATTGTCAGTGACCTTCACAGCTATTTTCTCTCTCTCTATTTTATTTTTTTGCTTAGGAAAAAAAGAAACAGCTGTCATAAATGTGCTGTTTTTTCATAGCATGGTCATTCTGATATAATGTCACTATTGTCAGTCATCGGGTAGATGCATTTAGGTGCTTAGGTCATCGGAGGTATATTAATCTCCCGTTTTCAGTCTCTCTGTGTGCCTATGGACCCCAAAACTTCAAATTTTGTTACCTTTGTAGGTACTTGGATAGCGTTTTTAGAGCGAAATTTCAAGAATATTGGCCGGAGAAGGGTAGGGTGTTGTCATTTTAACATGAAGAACATCACATCTGTTTCATTTTTGGCAACGTCGCAATATAATTGACTAAAAAACGGGCAACATATATGAGTCTATCTATCTATACCAGGGGTTCTTAACCTTTTAGAATTGGCGGACCACTATTGATAAACCAAAAATCTCGCGGACCACTTGAGATTATGTATGTATATGCAATCAATTGTACATTGTACACGCTATGTGACAATGGGTATGTATTAGAGGACCTATATCTACCTTCTACCTGTAGGAAAAGAGATAGAAAATGAGAAAAATTAACATAATTATTTATTATTTTTTTTTATGACTTTTTCCTTACTCACCTCTCGCGGACCACCTAGCTACAAATTTCATTTTCATTGCGCTGACATTGAATTGGCAAAGATGGCCATGCGAGACGTAGCAAATTGGGAGATATTTATGATTGTTTTTTCATTATTTTGTTTGTACAAAATTTACATCTCTCTCTCCCCTCTCATCATCTTTCCTCTTCTTCCTTCTCCTCTCCCTCTTCTTTCCCTGTTATATTCTTCTTCCTCCTCCCCTTCCTTTCCTTCCTCTTAATTATATGGCTAGTCCCTAATCCCAACCCGGCGTTAAAGGTACCTATTACGATTTTTGAAAAATTTCGCCTTTCTAAATTAAAAAAAAAAAAAAAAAAAAAAAACATGTGTGCACCCCGCGATAATGATTGGGCGCTCGTCCAAAATTTTACGAGCAAGTGCGAGCGAAAAAAACAAAATTTTGTTTTCGAAAAACATCGGGAGCTTGTTTTTCGTTTTCCCTGTGCATTGGAATAAGGGCGAGTCCCACATAACAGGAGAGGTCCTACTCAAATCTAGAAAAATCTTAATCTTGAATATTGTTTGTGGTGAAACAGAGAGCCTCTTCACAATTTTCAGTCCTTTACAGTATCTCCTCCTACTTCAATTAATTAATTAATTTTATTATTACTTTGGTTCTGGTAATGCCAACACTAGTCTTTACTAAGTAGCTGATAATAATGATCAACTAGGCACTACCCTGTAATATCTACACTCGTGCAACCAGCAATCCATTAATTTGAAACATATCAAACATATTCAAAACCGCATCTCTCAACGTCCAACAAATCGAGAGTAGAATGAGAGAGAGAGAGAGAGAGAGAAAATGAGAGGGAGAAAGAGAGAGAGGGAATGTCCAGATTTCGACGTCATGTCAAATCCCTTGCCAAATTACATAGGTACACCTATGTAAAGCTCGTACACTAATACCTATTAAATTGGTTATTTTGTACAGCTTCCCCCCCTCTCTCTCAGTGCCCGTTTTCTCTTCGCTCCAACTTTCTCTCCCACATAATCCCTCCTCTCTCTCTCTCTCTCTCAGTAACGGAAAAGAAGAGAAATCCTTTTCCCTTACTCTCTTTCTTGGGTGCAATAGTCCTACATACTGGACTCCGCACACAGGAATTTCATCAGAAAAGACCCCCATTTCAATGTAATGTACTCTCTTTCTTCTTTTTCCTCTCTCTGCTTTCCCCCCTTTCTCTCAGTGCCCGTTTTCTCTTCGCTCCAACTTTCTCTCCCACATAATCCCTCCTCTCTCTTCCTCTCTCAGTAAGGGAAAAGGAGAGAAATCCTTACTGGACTCCGCACACAGGAATTTCATCAGAAAAGACCCCCATTTCAATGTAATGTACTCTCTTTCTTCTTTTTCCTCTCTCTGCTTTTCCCTTTCTCTCTTTTTTTCATCTCCTCTACTCTCCTCATAATCATCCCTCCTTTTTCCTGGCATTATTCTAATCTCTCAATTTACGGGGGTTTATGACGGGAATTTTACCCGATTGTCCGCTTTGATTATCTAAAGTGATCCATCGAAAACTGGTGCATTCAAGTTGAATGTACCAGTCTTCGTCAGCGGCATGGTAGCCAGATCTTGACGGATCACGGAAGAAACTTGCGATTGGGAGCTACTGGCTTTTCCCGGTCTAATGAAACGGGTAATCAGTGATTGTGATCACCCTCTCCGTTAGGCCAGGAAAAGCCAGTCTCACGCGATCGCAAGGTTTGCAAGTAATAGGTACTTCTGTGCTCCTTCAAGATCTGGCGCATTCAACCTACTAGGTATGCCGCTGACCAAGATGACAATGTAATAAATAAATCTGGTTTGAACATCACACAACTTTCTTTTACAAAATATCATAAATACAACCTACAATTTTACTATTCATAACAGCTGAAAACTGTCACTCTGAGAAACTTCCTTTTATGAAGTTACAAGATAGCAAGAGTAAGCTGTCATGCAAAGAAAGGAGCATAATCTAATAATCTCACATTACGTGGACAAGGGGACATGAGAAAACTTCCATGAATATTTCATACGAACTAGGTGAAAAAGGGTTCCAAATAAAGAGAGAGAGAGAGAGAGGGAGGGAGAGAAAAGGAAGTAATTTTTTAACGTCATATTTTTCCATCTCCTTGTATATTTCATCAGGTACCAAATCGAATAAAGAGGTTGAAAAAAAAAGAAAGAAAATGCAGAAATAAAAGAAAAATATTTCTTCGTTCTTTTTTCCACTTTCTCCCTCTCTGTTCCTCTTTTGGCGTTCTGGCTTTCATTTTCTTCAACTTTTTTTAATATCATACAATTTGCATGATTTGTAAGGTGCTTGAGGTAGGTATTCAACAGGGAAATAATACAATTCCCGTTATGAATTATTGCGAAATTGCTGCTAAAGTTTTTCATTATCTGCTTCTTTCTCTCTCTCTCTCTCTCTCTCTCTCTCTCTGTACGATAAGATCTTAGGCTAGCGGAAGAGTAACAGGGTATCTTGTAAATTTATTCAAAAAAAGCAATATCAATCAATCAATCAATCAATCAATCAATCAATCAATCAATCAATCAATCAATCAATCAATCAATCAATCAATCAATCAATCAATCAATCAATCAATCAATCAATCAATCAATCAATCAATCAATCAATCAATCAATCAATCAATCAATCAATCAATCAATCAATCAATCAATCAATCAATCAATCAATCAATCAATCAATCAATCAATCAATCAATCAATCAATCAATCAATCAATCAATCAATCAATCAATCAATCAATCAATCAATCAATCAATCAATCAATCAATCAATCAATCAATCAATCAATCAATCAATCAATCAATCAATCAATCAATCAATCAATCAATCAATCAATCAATCGATCATTCAATCATTAATTCGACCAATCAGTAAATCAATCAGTTCTTTTCCTTTGACGCCTCATATCAACTCTTCATCTGACTTTCTATCAAGTAGTCCGTCCTTAAAGTCGCACCACAAGGGTACTGAAAAATTAAATCATTTATCTTTTTCAGGACTTTATGTTAGGCGAAAAAACATCATAATTACCAAATTACCTACTGTTTTGGCCTCTATGAAAAACAAAATAAAACAGTCTTACATATTCTTTAAAGTTCATTGCAACGGTCGTTACAGTCTAATTAAAATAAAACGGTCTGAAAAGTTGAACTTACTTTTTTCGGCAGATGTGCTGTGTTGGATATGCTGGAGCGTCTTCTCTCCTGGAGGGTTCGTGGCTCATCATCTAGCAGCATCCTGACGGCTTGATATTCCAGACGTTCTTAGGGGGAAACCAGGAATCTCCAACTGACGCGACAAACGTTCACGAAATATGAAGCCAAAAGTGACGGATGAAAATGTCTAGAGGAAAATAACGGTCTTGATAATCCACAAAATCGAAGGAAACTTCACAGTTTTGATCCAAGTTTGCGTGAATTTTTATTTTTGAATGGGTATATTACAGGTAAAAAATTTGGTAAAATGATATACTTAATATCACTTTAAAATCTTTAAATTATTAGAAATATAAGGAGGATCAATCGGAATTTTAAAACGTTGGATAAGCAACGATCTTTTCTTGAAAATTTTGGTGGACGTCTCAGACGAACGAAAAAAATATAAAAACTTACACAGAACAAGAGTATAAATTGAACAGTGTCTAATGAACAGGTGTGGGGCGAAATTAATTGGAAACTTTGAAGCGTTCACTTGAACGGGAAGCTATTAACTGAGCTCGAAACAACGGAACCGCAACGACACGAATTGCGAAAAATTTCGTTTCACTTTGAGTCGACTTTGTTTATCGAGAATATTTCTCTAGGGACTAGGGATGTAAACAAGAATTGAAGGGGGCCTCGGCAGCGTCTGTAGCACAAGCAGACCTGAAGAATATTTCGTCTGAAAAAAATACAACAGCACACATAGGCGATGAGAAAAAAAAGGTAATTAACCGTGAAACAAGAGTAAGAAACATGGTAAACAAAAACAAAATTTAAATTAAGATACTTAAAGTGTAACTGAAGACGTTTTTGATAAATACAAAGGAGAAAACATGACTAGGTTTTGTAATGATCTCATTATAATTTTGACCCTGTTGGGTCTTCGTCACCCCTGGTGGTCCCCTTTTACTGGGGTTGACTCCCAAGTCTTGGAGTTAACAATAATAATTTAGGAAAATGGGAGGGAAAGAGAAGAAGGAGAAATGACGAAAGAGCGACATTAATAGGTTGAAAGCTTGTGTAAACATCTTGTGAGCTCTCGAAACATTGTTTCGAACTGCTGGGAACAAGACTTTACAAAACCCATCACTTGAACACATTACGAATGAGGCGAGAAAAGGGAGAGAGAGAGAGAGAGACGAGCTCTTCTGCCCATTTTCTTTATTTTTAGATCACTAAATGTGAGTTACGGAACTATGCCATCAGACGATAATACAAGCTAACGGGCTACCAATATAGCTTCTAGCATGTGCTCGAACTAAGTTTAGCAGGAGGTCAGGCTAAATGCAGATGGCCATCAAACCATCGCCATTATTTCTTGTACGTGGGGAGTTCATGACCATTCGGAGATTTTTGCGAATTCCTGAAATTCTTCGCGTGTACAGATTTTTCCTCACAAACCTTTTTGAAGAAAGCTTTTTTTTCGAAGAAGTTTGGCAGAGAGAACTGTAACTACTAAGGCCTTATCGTCCCGAGAAATTTTAGAGAGAAGGAAGACAGGATAGGAGAAAGCCAGCCGTTCCAGGAACGAACATTATCTCGTCAGGATGAAATCCGCCCCGGGCGGGAATCAAACCCACGGCCTAGCGCTTACAAGGCAGACGCGCTACCAACCAAGCTAACTAGGCTGACGGAGAAAGCTCAAAAAATAAATGTTATTCTAGGTGTCTTAATAGATAGTCTGATAAGACTCTGAAGTGTGAATTCATTTTTACTTTTTGTTACTTTTTTTTTGAAGATTGAATCTGGTGCGGTCAAATCGATGTCTGAGATTTTGGAGGGCGTAGGGGGTGCTTTGAGGAATTCTTGGGGGTTTTAATGAATTCTTGGGGGTTTCAGGTGGTGTGAGGAACATAGTTGGAGGGAGCAAGAGCCTATTCTTGCGTTGATATAGGCTGGAACAATTGACCCATTAAAATTCTTTAAAGTGAACTTAGATGAGTACCTACCCACCTAGCTATGTACCTTACCTATAGGTACAATGTACATGTATAAGAAGTTTTTTTTGTTTTGAGCAAGTGTCTTTTTATAAATTTGTAATTCAATTTTAAAATTATTATTGTACCAAATTAATACATAAGACCTTGTTTAGACTGCGGGAGTAAAGGGACTTTTCAGTCTCATTCTGGCAGTATAAGCAGGGTATATTCTATTCTATTCTATATCGAGAACCTATAATTAAGGATCTATCTTTCCTTCTTCTAATCCGATCATCTTCTGTCTCGGTGGTGTAACGGTCAAAAACCTTGTCTGGAAATCAGGAGGGTGTAGGTTCAATTATAGGCGAGGTATGGAAAAGTTTCCTAAACATTGTTCGAGAATTTGACCATAATAATGTTGGTATCTACATAACTACTTCGTCCGTAAAGTGACGAGCTGTAGGCATAGGTAAATAAGCACTATCATTATCTCCTTCAACGACCTTGTCAGGGTATGGAAATGTTGTCAAATTATGAGCCCACCAGGAAAAAAGCGATGAGAAAATGATTGATGGGAAAAATATGCTATAGTTACAGAATACATAATGCTAGATACAGAATATCAAGAAATTTTGAAAGATAAATGCCATATGTTGTGAAAAAGTTCGACAAAAGATTGAAAAGAAGGCAGAGGAGGGTGGGCAAATCTAGAAACTAGAAATCTAGGAACAAGTAGGACATCCCGATTTGAAAGCAGAGCAAAGGACTGGTATTATGGAAGATAAAGTCGAACAATACATTGTCAACAATGCTCATCAAGCATAACTACGTATAGTACGTAGATATCTACCTACTTATGTATATTTTAAGCATAAGAAAAACTTTTACGGTCAATTAGAAGTTCCACAACGTCCATCATACCTGATTGCTTGGAGAGGATGTCATCGTTACGAAAATCCGTTTTTGAAAGTTGAAAAAATGAGCAATACGTCGTTAAACGAATTGGACGAAAAGCGAACGGGACCGTCGTGTGTGATCAACGTCGAACGTCAGAGAAAATGTTTCGAGAGTTCACAAAAAATAGGGTGTTTCTTTTTTAAAATACTTGAAAATTTATGTTAAGAAGCGATATGAAAAAAAAGGAAAATTTGCTGTTGCGATAGCTAGTTAAAATGGAAGAATGAAAAAGGATGAACCCAAAAATGGTTAGAAAAAAATCGCTATCGAAAAATTAATTTCCAAAGATATTATGCAGAAAAGAATTAGAACAAGAAGGAAAATTAGATAATAGCACTTGATAGACAGACTTTTTAATTTCGCCTAAAATGTGTTACATTGGGAAAATTCTTGTTCCGTCAAAAATTTTCCCGAACAATACTTGCGTGGAAATTTTCGGGCGCCTGCGTGGGAGAAAACAAGAGAAAATCTTGGAGTTTCCTCTCACTAACTTTCGTTTTTTGTTGTTCGATTTCTATTTTCAAATTGCTCTCTATGTCAGTTTGCGGCGAAGGGAATAGGGATTGAAAAGGGGCACAAGGGACTGCTTGGGGACCTGAGTGGGGACGGAACGGGGACCTAAGCTGGGGTCGGAAAGGGGACATGAGCGGGGACGGAACTGGGACGGTGTGTGAAAGATAATAATAACAATAATGAACGTGAAAAAAAGTTTTTCATACATTCGAGTGGGTAGTCGAGGAAATTACAAGAGGCAACAAGAAACCCCACAAGTAGATAGGTATATTAAGTTTTGATGAGAAGGTAAACATTGGGAAAATCATGTTGAAGAAAAATAACACTCCGTCAGGCTTTGAAACAGAGGGGCTAGCCTAGCTGGTTTGGAGAGTGCCTATGGGCCAGCCTAGCTAGTTTGGAGAGTGCCTATGGGCCAGCCTAGCTAGTTTGGAGAGTGCCTATGGGCTAGCCTAGCTAGTTTGGAGGGTAGTGCATCGGGGGCCAGGCTGGCTAGTTTGGAGCGCGTCTGCCTTGTAAGAGCTAGGCTGAGATACCCGCCCTGGGCAAATTTTATCCTAAACAGATAATGATAATAGTGCTCATTTATACTGCTCGGATAGGACTGAAAAGTCCCTTTACTCCATAAGGTTCGTTCTCGGAACAACAAGCTGTATTACTTCTCTCTCTCTCTTTTCGATAGGAGAGTGTTAGGTATCAAAACTTTGGCAAAATCTAATTATCTTTGCTACACAATGTTTAATTATCATTATCATACTCCCTAAATCTAAATTAATAGCGTACGACGAGGAAGAATTATTAAAAAAGGAGGATAGCTTAAAAAAGAGAAGGAGGGAGAGAGAGAGAGAGAGAGAGAGAGAGAGAGAGAGAGAGAGAGAGGGAGGGACATGAAAAAAATTAATGGCTTGGATTTACGAGTTACAAAGATAATGGGCAATGTTACAAGGGCATTTGACAAGGCGGAAAATCAATTTCTTCCTTGCCCTTTTTTTCACATCGATTTCCTGTAAAGGTCAGGGAGTAATACGGTGCTGAAAAATTGCTTGTTAAAATGCTAGTCAGGCCTGGGAATAAGATGACGTTAGCCCACTTGTTCTTTTCTCTCTCTTTAAAAATGGGATGAGAAAATAAAGTAAGAATGATGGAGAGAAAGAGAGAGAGAGGGAGGGAGGGAGAGAGAGGGAAGGGAAGAGAGAGAGAGAGAGAGAGAGAGAGAGAGAGAGAGAGAGAGAGAGAGGAAGGGACATGAAAAAAATTAATGGCTTGGATTTACGAGTTACAAAGATAATGGGCAATGTTACAAGGCCATTTGACAAGGCGGAAAATCAATTTCTTCCTTGCCCCTTTTTTTACATCGATTTCCTGTAAAGGTCAGGGAGTAATACGGTGCTGAAAAATTGCTTGTTAAAATGCTAGTCAGGCCTGGGAATAAGATGACGTTAGCCCACTCGTTCTTTTCTCTCTCTTTGAAAATGGGATGAGAAAATAAAGTAAGAATGATGGAGAGAGAGAGAGAGAGAGAGAGAGAGAGAGTAGAAGGTTGTGAAAAAAAAAATCCTTTCCGTCAATGGGTATTAATTCATTTGTAGGTATAAGTGGGCAGCATTAGGCAGAAAATAACCATCCATCAGAGGAATTGCCTTATGGATGGTTCTTTTCCGCTTACTGCTGTCAAATAGGCAAATTATTTTTCTGAAGAGCAGGAAAATATTGCATTGCCTTATTAATTGAAAAAAAAAGGTAAAAGCTTATGAACTCCAACATCCCTTGTTTTAGGAACAAGCCCCTGAGGTAAACTAGAGGTATATATTTTTATACAAGTTTTGTTATGGGCGTGGGCCATACATGGACCAAGGTGACAGGTAAAAGGTAGCTACTCCCAGATATCAGGCCCGCAAGGCCCGCGGGGTACTAGAGGGCTTGCGGGACTATAGCGGGCTTGTGGGTACTACAGCGGGCTTGCGGGTACTATAGCGGGCTCCCGGGTACTAAAGTGGGGTCCCTTGTACTAGCGGTTTGTGGGGAGTAGAGGACTCCCGGATACTAGAGGGCTCTTAGGCCACTAAAGGACTCGTGGGTACCAGAGGGCTCTCGGGTACGATAGAGGGCTCGCTAATACTAGAGGGCCGCGGGTAATAAAGCGCTGCTAAAAGTTACTCTTTAGCTCTATTTGAGGGTAAAGTCACTCTTTATTAGTCCTACTGGATCAGTATAGAAATAGTTGGTACTTTTGTCCTTTGTACCCTGTATTATCAGCCCTAGGACGGGACGCTAGGACCCTGTTAATTTTAATAATGAAAGTGACCATGCTTGGGTATAATTAGGGAACAGAAATAAACTAGGGTAGGTATTTAATTACCTTAACTTTCACGCTATTGGGCAGGTAAGTAGGTACTTATTAATTTATGATGTACACCTGTTGTCCGGTGGGTTTTCATACCCATCAATATTATACTGCTGAATTTAGAGTGCTGGATTTTAGAGTGTCCCAGCAGTAAAAAAAAAAGACTCACTCTTGTTAGGGGTTTCAGGGAAAATAGATAGATAGGTAAGATATCTCTGTCTTTTCATCTCAATTTTTTCTACCCATTTATTTTGCCTACTCTCTCATTACAATAATAGTAATCTTTCTCTTTTCTCTCTTGCTCCTTCTCCCCCCCTCTCTCTCTTTTCCTGCTCTTATTATAATTTTATTTCTCTCTCTTTCTCCTCTCTCTCTGTTTTCTTTTATACGCTGATTTTGGCACTTTCATGAGTTTTTTTATGATATCATTCCTCACGAATTCTCTCTTTCCCTCTCTCATTTGCTCTCTTTCTCTAAACCTCTTCTGTTTTTTCAGTGTTATCTCCCCCACCCTATGCTCTCTTTTTTCTCTCCATTATTATTTTTCATATTTTTCTTCTGTCTTGAACCGTGAATATTGTTTGTGGTGAAACAGAGAGCCTCTTCACAATTTTCAGTCCTTTACAGTATCTCCTCCTACTTCAATTAATTAATTAATTTTATTATTACTTTGGTTCTGGTAATGCCAACACTAGTCTTTACTAAGTAGCTGATAATAATGATCAACTAGGCACTACCCTGTAATATCTACACTCGTGCAACCAGCAATCCATTAATTTGAAACATATCAACATATTCAAAACCGCATCTCTCAACGTCCAACAAATCGAGAGTAGAATGAGAGAGAGAGAGAGAGAGAGAAAATGAGAGGGAGAAAGAGAGAGAGGGAATGTCCAGATTTCGACGTCATGTCAAATCCCTTGCCAAATTACATAGGTACACCTATGTAAAGCTCGTACACTAATACCTATTAAATTGGTTATTTTGTACAGCTTCCCCCCTCTTGAACCGTGCCAAACATATTCCCTTGTTATTATTTTCGTTATACCTAATATGTAATCTATGTATGAGATATGAGACAGCCATATATTGAGACCCGAATGGAGAGCCAAGAGAGAGAGAGAGAGAGAGAGAGAGGAGAGAAAAAGGAGAAACTTTTTTTGCACTGTCAAAATAAAAGACTTAATAAGAACACTCATGTTATTCTTACGCTAGGGTTTCGCCATTTTGACAGGTCGAAACACTTAAAAGCTTTCTATAGGGAACACAGCATGACAGAGGAGAAACGCAGCTTGAAATCGTCACTTAAGTTCTTCCTCTGTGTTTTCACTTAAAGTTAAAATTCTTTAAAGTGAACTTAGATGAGTACCCACCTAGCTATGTACCTTACCTATAGGTACAATGTACCTACATGTATAAGAAGTTTTTTTTTTGAGCAAGTGTCTTTTTATAAATTTGTAATCCAATTTTAAAATTATTGTACCAAATACATAAGACCTTGTTTAGACTGCGGGAGTAAAGGGATTTTTCAGTCTCATTCTGGCAGTATAAGCAGGGTATATTCTATTCTATTCTATATCGAGAACCTATAATTAAGGATCTAACTTTCCTTCTTCTAATCCGATCATCTTCTGTCTCGGTGGTGTAACGGTCAAGAGCCTTGTTTGGTAATCAGGAGGGTGTAGGTTCAATTATAGGCGAGGTATGAAAGTTTTTCCTAAACATTGTTCGAGAATTTGACCATAATAATGTTGGTATCTACATAACTACTTCGTCCGTAAAGTGACGAGCTGTAGGCATAGGTAAATAAGCACTAGCATTATCTCCTTCAACGACCTTGTCAGGGTATGGAAATGCTGTCAAATTATGAGCCCACCAGGAAAAAAGCGATGAGAAAATGATTGATGGGAAAAATATGCTATAGTTACAGAATACATAATGCTAGGAGAGAGGGAGGGAGAGAAAAGGAAGTAATTTTTTAACGTCATATTTTTCCATCTCCTTGTATATTTCATCAGGTACCAAATCGAATAAAGAGGTTGAAAAAAAAAGAAAGAAAATGCAGAAATAAAAGAAAAATATTTCTTCGTTCTTTTTTCCACTTTCTCCCTCTCTGTTCCTCTTTTGGCGTTCTGGCTTTCATTTTCTTCAACTTTTTTTAATATCATACAATTTGCATGATTTGTAAGGTGCTTGAGGTAGGTATTCAACAGGGAAATAATACAATTCCCGTTATGAATTATTGCGAAATTGCTGCTAAAGTTTTTCATTATCTGCTTCTTTCTCTCTCTCTCTCTCTCTCTCTCTCTCTCTCTGTACGATAAGATCTTAGGCTAGCGGAAGAGTAACAGGGTATCTTGTAAATTTATTCAAAAAAAGCAATATCAATCAATCAATCAATCAATCAATCAATCAATCAATCAATCAATCAATCAATCAATCAATCAATCAATCAATCAATCAATCGATCATTCAATCATTAATTCGACCAATCAGTAAATCAATCAGTTCTTTTCCTTTGACGCCTCATATCAACTCTTCATCTGACTTTCTATCAAGTAGTCCGTCCTTAAAGTCGCACCACAAGGGTACTGAAAAATTAAATCATTTATCTTTTTCAGGACTTTATGTTAGGCGAAAAACATCATAATTACCAAATTACCTACTGTTTTGGCCTCTATGAAAAACAAAATAAAACAGTCTTACATATTCTTTAAAGTTCATTGCAACGGTCGTTACAGTCTAATTAAAATAAAACGGTCTGAAAAGTTGAACTTACTTACTGAAAAATTAAATCATTTATCTTTTTCAGGACTTTATGTTAGGCGAAAAACATCACAATTACCTACTGTTTTGGCCTCTATGAAAAACAAGAAAACAGTCTTACATATTCTTTAAAGTTCATTGCAACGGTCGTTACAGTCTAATTAAAATAAAACGGTCTGAAAAGTTGAACTTACTTTTTTCGGCAGATGTGCTGTGTTGGATATGCTGGAGCGTCTTCTCTCCTGGAGGGTTCGTGGCTCATCATCTAGCAGCATCCTGACGGCTTGATATTCCAGACGTTCTTAGGGGGAAACCAGGAATCTCCAACTGACGCGACAAACGTTCACGAAATATGAAGCCAAAAGTGACGGATGAAAATGTCTAGAGGAAAATAACGGTCTTGATAATCCACAAAATCGAAGGAAACTTCACAGTTTTGATCCAAGTTTGCGTGAATTTTTATTTTTGAATGGGTATATTACAGGTAAAAAATTTGGTAAAATGATATACTTAATATCACTTTAAAATCTTTAAATTATTAGAAATATAAGGAGGATCAATCGGAATTTTAAAACGTTGGATAAGCAACGATCTTTTCTTGAAAATTTTGGTGGACGTCTCAGACGAACGAAAAAAATATAAAAACTTACACAGAACAAGAGTATAAATTGAACAGTGTCTAATGAACAGGTGTGGGGCGAAATTAATTGGAAACTTTGAAGCGTTCACTTGAACGGGAAGCTATTAACTGAGCTCGAAACAACGGAACCGCAACGACACGAATTGCGAAAAATTTCGTTTCACTTTGAGTCGACTTTGTTTATCGAGAATATTTCTCTAGGGACTAGGGATGTAAACAAGAATTGAAGGGGGCCTCGGCAGCGTCTGTAGCACAAGCAGACCTGAAGAATATTTCGTCTGAAAAAAATACAACAGCACACATAGGCGATGAGAAAAAAAAGGTAATTAACCGTGAAACAAGAGTAAGAAACATGGTAAACAAAAACAAAATTTAAATTAAGATACTTAAAGTGTAACTGAAGACGTTTTTGATAAATACAAAGGAGAAAACATGACTAGGTTTTGTAATGATCTCATTATAATTTTGACCCTGTTGGGTCTTCGTCACCCCTGGTGGTCCCCTTTTACTGGGGTTGACTCCCAAGTCTTGGAGTTAACAATAATAATTTAGGAAAATGGGAGGGAAAGAGAAGAAGGAGAAATGACGAAAGAGCGACATTAATAGGTTGAAAGCTTGTGTAAACATCTTGTGAGCTCTCGAAACATTGTTTCGAACTGCTGGGAACAAGACTTTACAAAACCCATCACTTGAACACATTACGAATGAGGCGAGAAAAGGGAGAGAGAGAGAGAGAGACGAGCTCTTCTGCCCATTTTCTTTATTTTTAGATCACTAAATGTGAGTTACGGAACTATGCCATCAGACGATAATACAAGCTAACGGGCTACCAATATAGCTTCTAGCATGTGCTCGAACTAAGTTTAGCAGGAGGTCAGGCTAAATGCAGATGGCCATCAAACCATCGCCATTATTTCTTGTACGTGGGGAGTTCATGACCATTCGGAGATTTTTGCGAATTCCTGAAATTCTTCGCGTGTACAGATTTTTCCTCACAAACCTTTTTGAAGAAAGCTTTTTTTTCGAAGAAGTTTGGCAGAGGGAACTGTAACTACTAAGGTCTTACCGTCTCGAGAAATTTTAGAGAGAAGGAAGACAGGATAGGAGAAAGCCAGCCGTTCCAGGAACGAACATTATCTCATCAGGATAAAATCCGCCTTGGGCGGGAATCAAACCCGCGGCCTAGCGCTTCCAAGGCAGACGCGCTACCAACCAAGCTAACTAGGCTGACGGAGAAAGCTTAAAAATGTTATTCTAGGTGTCTAGATAGTCTGATAAGACTCTGAAGTGTGAATTCATTTTTACTTTTTGTTACTTTTTTTTTGAAGATTGAATCTGGTGCGGTCAAATCTAGCTTTTCCGTTTATCTGAATTTCTGAAATCTTGACAAACTACTACTACCTAGGTACTAAATTTTTCTCACAAGGCCGAGGGATTCCAGGAGGCCTGATTGTAGATATCAATAATTTATGTGTAAATACAGCCTTTTGTCGATCATAATCAAAAATTCAATCAAAGGTAACACGCAAGGCCGTAAGGTGTTCACTCAACCTGATGAATATCACACGCACTGCTGAATGATTCCGAACTTTTCGTTGTTGTTCGTTTCGTTCTTGTTTATCTCGCATATAAAAAATTGTTTTAACATTCTATAACAGAAACATTTGTTGTTGTTTTCTGTGCCGCTGGGATGTTTACATTTTGAACAGTGTTTATTGAATTTAGCGAACAAGCATTGCCAGTTGGCAACATTTAATGTCCCTTGGAAGATAAAAATGTACAAATGAACATCCAAGCATGTACAATTTACACAAGATTATTCGAAATTCTGCCAAAGAATGGCCGAAAACAACGCAGATTTAATGGCAGGCAGATATTTTAAATGGGAAATCTCGGCCGTCAAAAATAAAAAGGAGGAAAATTTGAAGCTTGCATTTTTTGCGTCTAATATGAAGGAAGCTAATGCATCTTGATGCATCTTATGAAATAACATGAAAACATGCATCATGTTTTGTAGGAAAATGGCTTCTTTGTGGTTTTAATCTAATCCAATTTAAGATGTTATGAGTTATAAGTTATAACGGACGAAGTAGTACAAGGAAAATATTCTACATAAACCTCCGAGAGCTCAGGACTTTCATAGAAGAATCCATTTTGAATTATCCGAATTTTCAGAAAAGGTAATTTTATTTTAGTTTCTTATTTCTAGACAAGTGTCTGAGGAATGGTTCCTTTTCGGGTGCCTACTAAAGAGGATACCTACTTCCTATACTTCATCCGGGTAATTCTGGATTGGGTATCCAGTAAGGTTTCCAACCTTATATTTCAGACTACGCCTCTACCATTTTGACCAAAGACCTGATGGTGACAATCATGTTCTTCTCCACTGGACGCTACACCTCGTGAACTGGAATTTAGGTCACGAAACAGAATAATAAATCCGAGGGTGCTGAATTTCGTCCAAATACAAAAATACGAGAACGAGCGGTTTTTTTTTTTTTTGTCAAGTTAATAAATAATGAGGTGAAACGGGGTGAGGTGACGACAAGGGCGACTTGTGTCGGGCTGAAGGGGGTTTGCACATGCAGAAAAAGGTGAACGACCCTAGAACTTCAAACCTGGATTGCTGAGGGGCAAAGGGCAACCATTCTGAAATGACCAAATTTGCTGAGGTTTTTGGGACGAATTGTCAACTCCACCTCCCTGTTTCATCTGCTATAGGAGATAAACTTATATCTTTTTTTAAGGCATTGTTACTAGTCCTGGGACAACTTGACATTAATGGGGGATAAAGGGAAACAAACTCCCTAATTTTGGTCACTTTCAAAATTCAAATACAATAAGCGATTTTTTTTAAAGAGGTTTGATAATGAGAACTGTAACTGCTAAGGTCTTATTGTTCAGAAATCGAAGAGAGAAAGAAGCCAGGATAGAAGAAAACCAGCCGTTCCGAGAACGAACATTATTCGTTCAGGATAAAATTCATCTCTTAAATTTACCTTTCAATTCTATTGGTACCTACAAGGGATGCTAAGAAAATTAAGTGTGACATTTTTATTACAAAATAGGAATCAGAGTACGTTACCTACATATGTATTATAATGTACGAGTACCTAATGAAGCTATGTGTTACATAACAGGTGCATAAATGTACCCCTACGTGTATAAAATGTAAGCAAGTGAAACGAAACAAATGAGAATTTTCAATTAATGTTTATTGCTTTGTTCTTGAAAATTTATAGTTTCAAATGGTATTATACCTACCTTCCTAACAAATTAAAATTCCATAGAAATTTTCGTATTCCCCAAATAGGTACCTAATGTAAATATATTTATAATGGTTACCTCAGCACCAGGGCCGGATTAGCCCCCCGCGGGGCCCGGGGCAGTTTCAAAGGCGCGGGGCCCCCAGTTTGGACTGATCGAACTTAAAATTTTCTAATTGGGTATAAATTTACTTTGTTTTAAATATTACGTATCACCAAGACCTTAGCAGTTATAAAGTGACGTTAAACCTCCTATAAAAGTCTCTAATAATATTATTTTGTAGGTTGGTAGGGAAGTAAGTAGGGACAAGGTCAATGAATAGCAGAGAAAATAATCTGTTTGTGGTTTCTGAGGACCATCAGTCTTGTTTTTTTGGGCGACATCCCTCAATTGTTGAGAAAAAAAAGAGTAAAAATATCACATCATTGCTGAGAGAAAAATGAGAAAAAATATCAAATCATTGCTGAGAGCAAAATGAGTAAAAATATCACTTCATCTGAAACCCACATGAGCAGTATCAACCCATTGCTGAGGGCAAAATGAAACTTTCCAACGTCGCGTCGTGCAGTAAAAAGGACTCTCCTACATCATGCTGTATAACTGTATATGAATCTATATTAAAAGTCAAAATGTTCCATTCACATCACGCTCGGAGCAAAGTAGCAAACTGGGAAGAGCTGTGGAAGTGAATATAGCAGAAGTGGAGGAGTATATGGAAGAGAATATAGAAGTGGAAGAGATATACAGCAGGGATATGGAAGATATAAGTAACATTAGAAACATGTGGTGGAGATACATATAATAATATGGAGAAGGAGGGGGGGGGAGGAAGAAAGAGGAGAAGGAGAAGAAGAAAGAGGAGGAGGAGAAGAAGAAGAAGAGGGAGAAGGAGAAGAAGAACAAGAAGAGGAGACAGGATGCATGGAGATGAAAAAGCTAGACTTGTAAGACGAATGGCGCCCTAGAAATACACAAGAGAGAGAGAGAGAGAGAGAGAGAGAGAGAGAGAGAGAGAGAGAGAGAGAGAGAGAGAGAGAGAGAGAGAGAAAGAGAGAGAGTGAGAGAGAGAGAAAGAGGGAGATAGGAAGAACGAGAGAAGGAGAGAGAGAAAGGGGAGAGCGTCATTGAAAAATGGATGTCAAATAGTGTGCTCTTGATGATGACTATAAGGTCCGAGAATAAAACCCTGAGGTATGATCACCGGAAATCCATAATTGCACTCTTATCCTTTGGAAAATACCTACTCAATTATCTTACTGTTATTCCCGTGTATAGGTACAGACGGGGTCGGCGTTTTTCGTCAGCCTCTCAATCAGCCAGATCTAGATATTATATCTACAACCTCTTTTATTTGTTCTAGGTGGCAAAGGTCTTGATGTTTACTCCATCCCCTCTTTTCATCTTTTCAAGCATACCTGCAGTTACACTTGTCACTGACTTTACATTAGGTTTTCATTATCTAGGTTACGCGAAGCCTGTGTTTCTAATTAGAGAAAACGGTAAAGGGTTTGTTTTAGCTGTGTTCTTTTCAACAGGATGAAAAAGTGTGTCATAATAATTAGTGTATGCTCCCTCAACTAGTGATGCTCGTATAAGTTTTACGCTCAGGAATGTGTTTTCTCTGGAATGTTAGTGGAGGTGCCAGAATACCTCTAGGTGGCAAAGGTCTTGATGTTTACTCCATCCCCTCTTTTCATCTTTTCAAGCATACCTGCAGTTACACTTGTCACTGACTTTACATTAGGTTTTCATTATCTAGGTTACGCGAAGCCTGTGTTTCTAATTAGAGAAAACGGTAAAGGGTTTGTTTTAGCTGTGTTCTTTTCAACAGGATGAAAAAGTGTGTCATAATAATTAGTGTATGCTCCCTCAACTAGTGATGCTCGTATAAGTTTTACGCTCAGGAATGTGTTTTCTCTGGAATGTTAGTGGAGGTGCCAGAATACCTATTGTCAAATCGTCAAATACATGAAATATAAAACCAAATTTATATTAGGTTGTCAATTTGACAAAATAACTCCGACCCTCTCCAATGTATGTACGTAAGCGTTCAAACAAGCATTAGTGGAGATGTCAAAACTACTTTGATGTAACACACATTATGACATGAACCTTATTTAATATTCGTGGAAATGCCAAAGCACCTCTGATCTAATACCTGAAACCACAAATCGTTGGAGAAGAACAAATCATTCAAAACAAATCAACATTGGTGGAGACGCCAAAATCACTATGATTTGAGCTCATGAAATTAAATTATTAGTTGGTTCCGTCCCAATTGTTTGAGAATTTGGCCCCTCAAAAATAAAACCCCCTATTAATCGTTTAACAATATGGTCATTCCTTTTGAATTCCTTATTTCTCATTAATTCGTTTTTTACCAAATTAAATTGCAAGGGCCAATTCATTAATTCATTTTCAAGTTTATCTTCTTGAATTCCATGTATTGACGTATCTGGGGAAATTGTGAGAAATGTGTCTAACTCATTATTATTGGCTCCAACACAATAAAATGAGCTCCCTCCATCTCTCTCTCTCTCTCCCTCCCTCCCTGGCCCAATTATTTTCCCTTTCTCCATCTCCTCTCCCTCCCTCCGATTCCTCTCACTTCATTTAACCGTCTTGCTTCTTCTCCTTTCCTTAATTCTTCCCCGTTTTCTTCTTCCTTCCCTTTTCTCTCCTCCTTCTCTCCTTGTTATTCACCCACTGTGCTGTTCAATTCATCTCCTCTCCCTCCCTCCGATTCCTCTCACTTCATTTAACCGTCTTGCTTCTTTTCCTTTCCTTAATTCTTCCCCGTTTTCTTCTTCCTTCCCTTTTCTCTCCTCCTTCTCTCCTTGTTATTCACCCACTGTGCTGTTCAATGAGTGTTAGCTCTCAACATAAAAAACAACTTTTAATTAGTTTTTCAGCGAGGCTAGAAAAAAAAACATCACAATGCTTTTAGCTACCTAATATTAAAATTTAAATCTAAATAATCACAGCTTACAGTTGCTAAAATATAAATAATCACAGATTATGAATTTAAGTATTCGGCAACAATGAACAAAAGCACAACATTCTAAGCCTGACTATTACGCAGGTATTACGCACACAAGCCCGACTATTACGCAGGTATTAGGTATAAGTAAGTAGTGCCATCGGCTATCCAATCCCTACCGTCAATGTCTCTGTGAGTCTGTGACCTTATTCCGTAGATCTATTGTCATTTATACCTACAAGGTAAACAATTGACTCTAATTAATACCTACTTATACGGTAAGTAAGTCAGCTAGAAGGTATGCATCTTCAATGAGTAAAAGGTAGGTAGCTACACATTTTTAGTTTTAGAGTAAAGTTTGGAAAGGGAAACTTTTTTTGGCTTTCGAAGTTAAAAAAAAAAAAAAAAAAAAAAAGAGGGACATTAATTTATTGACTCTAAGTAATACCTACTTATACGGTAAGTAAGTCAGCTAGAAGGTATGTATCTTCAATGAGTAAAAGGTAGGTAGCTACATATTTTTGGTTTTAGAGTAAAGTATGGAAAGGGAAACTTTTTTCGCTTTCGAAGTAAAAAAATAAAAAAAAATAAAGGGACATTATCGACGCGCCACCATCACATGGAAGCTTGGAACTTTTGTTGGTCGTATGACTGTTGATGCCGATTCTGATGGTGCTTCATCCGTATTCCTTCTCGACAAATGAAGAGTTTTACGACTCTCACGTATTCGTAGATATTATGTAGGTATCTGAAACAAGAAGAAAGCAGACAAAATAGCATTAGAAAATTGGAATACAGGTAATAAGTTTATACACAGCAGAAATTTAATCATGTATACTACCTTCGACAAATCATGTATTTTTTACATGGTTTGAGCAATACCAGGAAAAAAACCAACTAATCCGAAATTCTGCAATCCCCAACTAGGAATAATTTGTTCAAAAGTTCAAAACACCCTGTATAATTATCAGTTGACATAATGATTTGCATCTACCCTGTACACTAATGACAAAAGTAAATAAAATCTCGTTGTTACATGGTATAGCGGGATGTAAAATAATTACAGACGATTCAGAACTCAAGTCTTTTTTCAACGTCCTGGGATCTTGTACACATGTTGTCAAAACGTGGGGGGAATTTAGGAAATGGAGATGTCTGAGAAAATTGTTTCTTTTCAAAACAATGGCAATCTTACAAGTGTAATTAATCCAGGTTTATCTTTATCCTTTTCCTAATGGAAAAGGATTCTTTCTGTCCCTGATTTCTTTTAGGGATTTATTAAATTTGTTTTTATTTTTAAAGAATTTTATTGAGGTAGGACTTTATTGTCATAACTCTTTTATATTGAGAAATAAATGTCTTGAAAATAAATAAAAGAATTGTATTTATTATTTTTTCTGATGTTTTAGTGACAGGATTTTTTTTTTTTTTTTTTTTTTTTTTTTTTTTATTGGGTTTGATTCGGATGGAAACTTTTGGAGCATAATTTCAAGGAACAAAAATTTACTGAACACAGCACATTGCATAATGACTGAATTAACAGGCGTTCATTAAATTGTTTCAAAGGGGGGGTCGATTTACACAAGCAAAAGGTTCTTCAGTGCAGTACCTACCTACCTGTGAAACAGTGAACGAATCTGCCAGCTTGATTCCTAGGTATGCACGAAAGAGATATCAACATTTCGGAAAAAGCTCTGGGTAGGTACCTAGCTCGCAAAAAATTTGGACCGATGACAATACTTTCTCATTACCTACATGGTATAGCTTCGCTAGCTATACAACTATACATATTGCGATAAAAAGTAAAAAGATAGATACTAAAAATGGAAATTATAAATGAATTTACATGACAAAAAATAAATTTACATGACGAAAAATACCTACATTTACTTAGGTAGGTATTGGTATAACTATGTTTATGAAGTAGTTTTATGAATAGGAAAATTATCCCACCAAAGGAGTGTTCAATAAAAAATTACGAAAACAGCGCTTTTTGCAAATTACCTTGAGCCGCCTTCATTTCAATAAACCACACCAATATCAAGGATTATCAAGCTTAAAGTCACTAAGCCACCCACTTCTACTCGAAAATCTTCCTAATTTGTGATCGATTAGAGCGGAACATTATTAAAAGCTCATAGGGTCGCGTGCAAGCTCTCAAAACAAACCATGTCTAAGAATCGAGCTTAACTATTGATATTAGGAAACTAAAATAGGTAATTAACATCCAAAAATTATCTAAACTAAAGAATGTGATTAACGAATATTACTGTTCAAAATCAGTCGATGTATCAAATAATTCTTTTTAAAAAACTGTGCTTTTAGTGTGTTTCTCATTTGATAATTGCTGTGTATCTCGTATGCATATTAGATTGAAACAAACCACAGAGCTTTTGTTCGGAAAGATGTTCTGAAGCAGATAATATTCATAATGTTCGAGATACCCGTGTGTTGTGGGTAAGATTAGTGTGATACTTGATCGTGTTCGTATCGGAAGAGCAGACGAAGTAGTACAAGGAAAATATTCTACATAAACCTCCGAGAGCTCAGGACTTTCATAGAAGAATCCATTTTGAATTATCCGAATTTTCAGAAAAGGTAATTTTATTTTAGTTTCTTATTTCTAGACAAGTGTCTGAGGAATGGTTCCTTTTCGGGTGCCTACTAAAGAGGATACCTACTTCCTATACTTCATCCGGGTAATTCTGGATTGGGTATCCAGTAAGGTTTCCAACCTTATATTTCAGACTACGCCTCTACCATTTTGACCAAAGACCTGATGGTGACAATCATGTTCTTCTCCACTGGACGCTACACCTCGTGAACTGGAATTTAGGTCACGAAACAGAATAATAAATCCGAGGGTGCTGAATTTCGTCCAAATACAAAAATACGAAAACGAGCGTTTTTTTGTCAAGTTAATAAATAATGAGGTGAAACGGGGTGAGGTGACGACAAGGGGACTTGTGTCGGGCTGAAGGGGGTTTGCACATGCAGAAAAAGGTGAACGACCCTAGATTCAAACCTGGATTGCTGAGGGGCAAAGGGCAACATTCTGAAATGACCAAATTTGAGTATATGTACAGACGGGGTCGGCGTTTTTCGTCAGCCTCTCAATCAGCCAGATATAGATATTATATCTACAACCTCTTTTATTTGTTTTAGGTGGCGAAGGTCTTGATGTTTACTCCATCTCCTCTTTTCATCTTTTCAAGCATACCTGCAGTTACACTTGTCACTGACTTTACATTAGGTTTTCATTATCTAGGTTACGCGAAGCCTGGCCAAATTTGCTGAGGTTTTTGGGACGACTTGTCAACTCCACCTCCCTGTTTCATCTGCTACAAACCTATATCTTTTTTTAAGGCATTGTTACTAGTCCTGGGACAACTTGACATTAATGGGGGATAAAGGGAAACAAACTCCCTAATTTTGGTCACTTTCAAAATTCAAATACAATGAGCGATTTTTTTTAAAGAGGTTTGATAAAGAGAACTGTAACTGCTAAGGTCTTATTGTCCAGAAATCGAAGAGAGAAAGAAGCCAGGATAGAAGGAAGCCAGCCGTTCCGAGAACGAACATTATTCGTTCAGGACAAAATTCATCTCTTAAATTTACCTTTCAATTCTAATGGTACCTACAAGGGATGCTAAGGAAATTAAGTGTGACATTTTTATTACAAAATAGGAATCAGAGTACGTTACCTACATAATATGTATTATAATGTACGAGTACCTAATGAAGCTATGTGTTACATAAAAGGTGCATATAATGTACCCCTACGTTTATAAAATGTAAGCAAGTGAAACGAAACAAATGAGAATTTTCAATTAATGTTTATTGCTTTGTTCTTGAAAATTTATAGTTTCAAATGGTATTATACCTACCTTCCTAACAAATTAAAATTCCATAGAAATTTTCGTATTCCCCAAATAGGTACCTAATGTAAATATATTTATAATGGTTACCTCAGCACCAGGGCCGGATTAGCCCCCCGCGGGGCCCGGGGCAGTTTCAAAGGCGCGGGGCCCCCAGTTTGGACTGATCGAACTTAAAATTTTCAGCGCCGCAGGCGAAATTTTTCAAAAAGTAGGTAGATATGTGCCTCATGCTTTGTCACAAGTTAATTTTTGACGCACCTAATTCGTAGATATTTTCTTATCCTAATTTTCGCTGAACGCTAAAGTGAGCAAAATAAAATAGAGTGCCGCAGGCGAAATTTTTGAAAATTTTGCTAGATATTTTCTTATCCTAATTTTAGCTGAACGCTAAAGTGAGCAAAATAAATTAGAGCACCGCAGGCGAAATTTTTGAAAATTTTGGTCCACAATCTTGAGAAATCCAGGCTCACCAAAAGTAAATTTTTCAGCGCCGCAGGCGATTTTTTTTTTTAGAAAAAACCCATAATATCTAGTGTAAGTCCTCAAAGCGCGGGGCCCCCAAAAGCGCGGGGCCCGTGGCAGTCTGCCATTCTGCCTTATGGGTAATCCGGCCCTGTT